>NC_132929.1:12080079-12380079 GCF_047675955.1 Chlorocebus sabaeus
TTATTATTCATATTAAATATCTTCTAGTTTTCTCCTTGGCAATCTTTGGTCATTTCATTATTTCCTCTATATGTTTCTGTAGCTTCTAATTCTAAATCAAAGAGTTAGTTTTCCATAAATGTAACTAAATATTGAATTTAGTTATTCATAATTTATCCATTCAAAAATATTGTCCAGGAACTCTGCTGGTACAAGGGATACAACAGTGAACAAGACAGGCAATCCCTAACCTCCTGGAGTGTATAGTCCATTGAAAAGATAGCCATTAAACAAAGAATTACATGATAATGTAAATAATGACAGTCGTGATATTTGCCAAAAAATATATCGTGTTCTGTGAACGCTTGCAATGAAAGAGACTTAGTCTTGATCTAAAGACCCAAGAAGCCTTCACTGAAAAACTAGTAAGCTGTATGAACTAAAGTTACCCAGGGAAAGGAGGAATGTTATAGTCCTAGGCAACTGCACATGCGAAGGTTATGAAGTGGGAAAAGATGCTTAAAGACTTAAGGAGGCCAGTATGGATAAAGGTTATTGAATAAAAGGAACAGTGGAATTGACCGGAGCAGGAGTCAGGAGCAGATCATGGAATGATTCATTTGCCTGGCTAAGGGTTTTGATCTGTATCCTAAAAAAATGAGGAGCAACTTACGTTTATTTAGGTTGGAGTGAAACATCATCTGAAAGATCACTCGGTGATCTTTTACAACAGCCAGCGCTATGAGTGGATTGATTTAATGGTACATACTCAACTGGAGAAAACGTTCTTGGAATTTTGCCGTCGAACATTTCGTAGACAGTCTTCTAATTGGCTGGCGGAACCAAAACACCTTTGCTCTTTCAGAGGAATCTTTATGTGAGAGACAGAGCTCAGTGTCCTGTTGTTAGAGAAGCCTGTTGAAAGGGAGGACTCTATACTGCACAAGTGACACGATAGTTTACTCTACAATCGTCAGGAATTATTTCAATGGATCCAAGAGTTCAATGAGGAACTTATAGTTTCAGTTCTGACATAGAATAACATGGCAGTCCGAATTCTGTCCTTAACACAAAAAAGAGCTGGACAAATGAAAATGAATATTTCTCGTATCTATCAGAGAACTTAGGTCTCCATGTAAACAGCTGCAACAGAATCTGGAGGTATATCCAGGCAATCACAGCTGAGATCTGCTTACCCAGAACAGAAGCTGCTTGTGTCATTAACTGGTAGAAACAGTTAAATGGTAATTTTAACCTAGGAATAGAGGTTTAGTTTGAGGCTACTGTAAGAGTGAGAAACTTCTGGAAGCCACAGCTTTAAGGGTGTTCCCACGGTTTTCATCAGTTTTAGCTCCAGGGAGTCTCAAAGGTTTTTATGGTAAAGATCTGAGAAAGATGCCCTCTTGAATCTGGCAGAAAGAGAAGAGTAATCATCGTGAAATATGCCCACATTTTTGTCATAAGCAATACCTGTATTCCAGAGGAAAAGACTTTGCTGGAACATTCTCTCAGCTGGAAGAAAAGAATTTGTAGACAGTTCGTAGTTAATTGCCCTAAACCTCAGTTATGCTATTTGTAAAAAGTGGAAATAATAATGCCTACTCAATGAAGCTTTTAATGATAAGTAAAAGGGATAATATGTAAGAACGTACCTAATACAATGTAGTCACTTGAGAGGTTTGATGGATTTAAGTCTCTATCTAATAAACCATGTATGTTATACATTATTAAAAGCACAGTTGTGCAGTACATGCTTGCAGCACAAGTGAGTGAAGCATGACACTCATCAAAAGCAGCTGTCGAAGGCCATCTTCAAACTTGAAATCCTGAGATGACTTCAGAAGACTCAAGATCACCATAAACCTGGCCCAGGGAACCATTCCATCATCAGTGGTTTTCAGGCATTTTCTCATGGTTCATTTCAACCACTGGGAAACTTGAAGAGAGAAGATTAGTTAGTTGATAATAATAATAATTTTTACTGCTACTTTCTCCCCCTTCAAATTTCTATCTCACCTCAGCAGGAGGTAGAAAACTACTCAACTGTGGTCATGTGTCTGAAGGATATAAATTGGAAATACTGCCACCAAGAAAGAAGTAGGAGGCAAGGGACAGTAAAAAGATTAGTGGGCCAACTCTGGGCACACTGCCTATGGCTTAGCCCTGCTCCATGAGAAGTAATTATTACAAATAAAATTAAAATTAAAAAAGATGAGTGGTTATCAAGGAGGGGAGCAGGATGAATCAGTGAAGCACAAGGTAACTTTATGGTGGTGACACTATTCTGTGTGATACTGCACTAATGAATACATGATATTATGCACTTGCCAAAACCCATAAAGGGTCAGGCATGGTGGCTCATGCCTGTAATCCCAGCACTTTGAGAGGCCAAGGCAGGAGAATTGATTGCGCTCAGGATTCAAGACCAGCCTGGGCAACATAGTGAGACTCCACCTTTGCAAACAATAAAAAAAATTATCTGGGAGTGGTGGTGCATGCCTGTGGTCCCAGCTACTCAGGAGGTTGAGACAGGAGGACTGCTTGTGCCTGGGAGGTCAAGGATACAGTGAGCTGTGATTACACCACTGTACTCTAGCCTGTGTGACAGAGCAAGAATCTGCCTCAAAAAAAAAGAAAGAAAGAAAGAAAGAAAGAAAGAAAGAAAGAAAGAAAGAAAGAAAGAAAGAAAGAAAGAAAGGGAACATGAAAACACATACAAAAACCAACAACATCAACCTTATAACACCCAAAGTAAACATTAGTGTACATTAAAAAAAATCATTTAGGAGATCAGGGATTCCAGGAAGGAATGAAGACAACTGTGACAAGAGATTTCAAATATATTACAAAGATATCAAAGAACCTCATTGAAGAAGGTGAGTGGAAAAGTTGTTGAAGTAAGTAATTTTGGAAATGAGCAGAATCTGTAAGACTAAAAAAAAAGGAACAACATATAAGCACTGTATTTGATAAATGTGCAACGGGAAATGGGTTAAAAATTGATATTGTTTTACATGCATATGAGAATTGAGCAATTAAGTGGATGGGTAGGAGCCAGTTTTCTCATTGTTGCAGTCAGAATTTACAGATAAGCAAGGGGGAAAAGGCTAGAAATATTTATGCAGTAATTGATTAGATTTGTTGATATCAGAAAACTCAAGTTTACCTTACTATAGTTATCGATGGTTACACATAGATATATAACATATATAGATAAATGTACATATACAAGGGTTAGTTTATACACACATATTTTTCTGCTCTGTCTGCTGAGATACCCCAAAGTAAATGATATCCCAGTAGCCACAAGCATATCTAGAATCCAATTCTTTGTTTCTAACGCCATCTTCTAATAAAAGTAACCAAGGCTTATTGGAGAAACAGCTGATTCTAGGGCTGGAGCAAGAAATAAATAAGATGACACAGAGCATTCTGTAGTGCCAAAAAGTAAGGAAGTGCTTAAAACACACACATATTCACAGGGAGATGTCAAATGGACACAGGAGCCAACTGAAAGAGCTCCCAAAGCTGGAAAAATTTGAGTAATGAGGTAAAGAAAATAGTATTGTATTAGTTCATTTTCATACCGTGATGAAAAAATACCCAAGACCAGGTAATTTATAAAGAAAAAGAGGTTTAATGGACTCACCATCCCACATGGCTGGGGAGGCCTCACAATCATGGCAGAAAGCAAAGAAAGGGAAAAGGCACATCTTACATGGTGGCAGGCAAGAGAGTGTGTGCAAGGGAATTGGCCTTTACAAAACCATCATATCTCGTGAGACTTATTCACTATCACAAGAACTGCATGGGAAAAACCTGTCCCTGTGATTCAATTACCTCCCACCAGTTCCCTCCAATGACATGTGGGGATTATGGGAGCTACAATTCAAGATGAGATTTGGGTGGGGACACAGTGAAACCATATCAAGTATTGAGGCCGGGTGTGGTGGCTCTCACCTGTAGTCCCAGCACTTTGGGAGGCTGAGGCTGGTGGATTGCTGGAGCCCAGGAGTTTGAGACCAGCCTGGGCAATATAGCGAAACCCCATATCTACAAAAAAATACAAAAATTAGCCAGGCATCGTGGCATGTGCCTGTAGTCCAACCAGCTTGGGAGACTGAGGTGGGAAGATCACCTGAGCCCAGGGAGGTCAAGGCTGCAGTGAACCATGATCACACCACTGTACTCCAGCCTGGGTAAAGAGTGAGACTCTATCTCAAAGAAAAATAAATAAACAAACAGAAAAGAAAAAGTAAAAGAAAATAGCTTTAGATAATAACCCAAAGAATAAAATAAATACCAGTGAGTCCATATTGCCATAAATGAGTGATCAAACAAGTTAATAAATTGGGAATGAGGGACAAATCTCCTGTGCAGAAGAGTGCCAAACAACATCTATAGACACTCCATTCTAAAGGAGAGCAATATGATTCTCTGTTCCTTAGGAAGACACTGCACATAGTGACTTCTTTCCATAAAGTACAGATGGGAAAGGGGGTAAATGATAACTTAGCAGTGAGGAAAGCTGGCAAACACTAGCTTAGCCAGGTGATCAAGATTAACATCACAGTCTTAAACCATGTTGATAGTAGGTACCTTTGATATAATGTAATAAAAATAGCAATTTACATTTGGGGTCTTTCTCTCAAAAACTGATAACGCCAGTCTAATCATGAGAAAAATCTCAGACAAATTCCAATAGGAGGGCATTCTACAATATACTCAACTATTACTTTTGAAAACTGTCAAGGTTATGAAAAGGAACGTCTATGAAACTGTCACAGATAAGAGAAGCCTAAAAGACATGACAAATAAATATAATGTATTATACTGGATGACATCCTGCAACAGAAAAAAGGCATAAGTGAGAACAAGGGAAACCTGAGGAAGTGATAAGCTTTAGCTAATGTGGATCAATATTGATTCATTGATTGTAACAAACACACCATATTAAATAACATCTTAACAACAGGAGAAACTACACAAGGACTACATGGGAACTCTCTGTACTGTCTCCTCAGTTTTTCTGTAAATCTAAAACCATTCTAAAATAAAGTGTTTATTTTTAAAAAGAGAGAATTTAGTGACATGGCCATGAATACCCAGTGGTTGCAGGGGCAGCAATGATAGCAACAAATATTCAATGATGCTGGCTCTGGCATCTGGATGTGGGATTGTGGCTGTACCTTGCCTTGACTATTTCTCCAGCCTTTCTGTGGATTCTGTGAGTTACCAGATAGCTATAGTCTTTTCCTGACTAACTTAATCACGGTCAGTTTTTGTTGTTCAGGAATAAAATTCTTGACTACCAGTGAAATTGGTAACAGGAAATCAGACGCAGACAAGAGAACCTCAAGGAAATGAGGAGAACCTTGGACTGGTTATTGAGCTTAGTTGAACCTAAACACAGTCACAATCCAGAGTTCCTTGGAGACTCTAGTACCCTCTGCTGAGGAAGTTATCTATTAAGAAGAAATCAGTTATTCTCTGCCCCACTCCTTCACCCACGCCTGCCCCCACACACATAATTCTCCATTACCATCTCCTAAACTGTAAACTAAATCAGAACCCTGAAATCCTCAGAAAGAAATTACAAACTCAAACCCAGAAAAAGAAGGCTTATACTCCAAGTAAGTTTTCGAGCTTTATGACTTTATTTGGAGGTATTTGAAATTTGAGGTTTGTGTGGGAATAGATTCAGAGCATGATAGAGAAAACAAGAACAGATTTTGAGTTGACATTATTTTATAAAATAAATTTGCTTATTTGAGCTATTAGAGATGTGTTAATTGGTTTCTCGAGAATGAGGATAATTTCTAAAACAATAAAGGCCTACTTTAAATTAAGACAAAATGCCATAAATCTCTTGGTTTAAAACAGAAGATGAGGCTGGGCACAGTGGGTCACTCCTGTAAACCCAGCACTTTGGGAGATCGAGGTGCGTAGACTACGAAGTCAGGAGTTTGAGACCAGCCTGGCCAACATGGTGAAATTCTGTCTCTACTAAAATACAAAAATCAGCCAGGCGTAGTAGTGCGTGCCTGTAATCCCAACTACTCAGGAAGCTAAGGCAGGAGAATTGCTTAAACTCAGGAGGCAGAGATTGCACTGAGCCGTGATCACTCCATTGCACTCCAGCCTGAGCAATAGAGAGAGATTCCATCTCAAAATAAATAAATAAACAAACAAAAAAAGAAGATGAAATCCAAGGAATGAAAAAGACAGAAATAATGGAGTAGATTTTTCATGTGTCATATGCCTTCCAAAAAGTTGATTATATCTCCCAAGAGAATCTATAGATGACTCTCAAAGGAAACTTGGTAAGATAACCTCAACAGAGATGGCAGGATCCCATGGCCAAGCAGGAACGTTTAACCATGTGATTACTGCAATAAGCAGCAAGGCCATAGTGATGATTATAATGTTCCAAACTAGAGATACCTTTGGTGGTGATGAGTTACCATGAGATCCCTACAAATGAAATAGGTGAGCAATTCACTTAGGTCCTACTTTCTTTGTATAATCAAAACTCCAGATCTAGTGAATAAAGTCTTAGTTCTAAGTACCAAAATGCAAAGCAAATTTTCCTCAACCAGTTCCCTTACTTGAGTCAATTCCCAGATCCAGACAAGCTTTAGCAAAGGGGAGGCCAGATACTATCATGGAAAAGCTTCCAATAATAATATTATGAGTAAGCATTGTGATAGATCGTAAGAAAAACAACATAGACCTTTTGGGAATTATTCATGTACTATCATTAGTTTCTGAGGACCCATAATGCCACTGGTCAGAGAAGGGGACTTTAATAAATCACTGTGTTCTACGTTTCATCTTCTTTTCCCGTGTTTTTCCACAGTCACTATTGCAGCAGCTTCATGGAGGTGTCATCTGACACTACAGTGGTACCATGTATTGTTCTTACTTTCTGGACTAGCATTAGTCTGGCAACATGGTGGGACACTTGTGTGAACTATCTCGACCTTCACACATACATGAACTGAAAGCACCAGGGACTTACCATGCCATAGGGTAACCCAGATCATTTGGAGAAGTGAACAAGTGCATAAATACTTTCTTAAAACATGTGGGTGGACATATCTGAGGTGCATTCTATCCAGCCACTTAGAAGGCCCTGGCAGAACTGAGTCCCATTGCCCACAATAGTGACCAACTAAATATTGTAAATATTTTATACATTCTTCTCTCATTCCCAACACCCATTCCCAGAGAGTTACGTTCCCCAATAGATTACATTTATTCAAGACTTTGAATCAGAGCCTTTGAATCAGAGGCTTGCATAAAGGTAATTTGTTGGTAATAATTCCTGATTCCGCCTAAAATAGGAGATTTATGATAATCAGGCAACAAATAGAATTTTGAACCAAGTCCATCTTAGAGCCGAGGCAGGAGAAACAGAACCGTTCTGTAATTGTTTCCCATTTTCTGGAATGCAGAGTTGTGATAGATGAACTCAGCCACCGACATAATCCTGAGATTAGCTCCCTGGCTCACAGAATAGGGATAATACATTAAAAATGGTAAAATAAAAGTAATTATATCTCCATTTCCTCAACATTTAAAGCAAAATTACATCTCTGGGTTTGTTCCAATGATCTGTGTGCATCATTGAAGATCTGAAAGATGAAGGAGTGATGACTGTGGTCAGTTCCCTCATTTAATATTTCAGTATAGTTAAAGTAGATAACAAAGCTAATTTATATAGTCTAGGCCATCTGGCATATAATAATTGATCTTTCAAGTGTTTTTGCCTCTATTCCAATAAATGATAGCACAAGATGCAATTTGCTTTTCTTGTCAGGGGCATCAATATACCTGTAAATCTTGCCTCAATATCACATTAGTCTCTGAATCTTTGGCTGAATTTTGTCTGATGGAAGTTTTACTATATCAACAAGCCATAGACTCTCATGCTGGTTCACTACATTGAAGACATAATGCAGCTAGGACCTGAAGAGCAGTAAGTAGCAAGTAATCTGACACATTTAAGTGAAGCAGATAAATCCCATGAAAATCATGGGCCCGCCACCTAAAGTGTGGGGGTTAAATAATGAAACATCCAATAATTGGAAGAATCAATAATTCTAAGCAATGTTCGCTACCTGGAATGACCCTTCCAGAATGAAAAACATGTTGATAAGTGATGGATTACATTCTGTATCACCAAGAAAGAGACAGAGTGCTTTGAATAATGTTGCAGCTTATGCAATATTTGGGTGCGTTGCGCTGTCGTATTTACAGCAGGGACCTTAAAGGTTACCTCCTTTCTGTGGGGTCTGAAGAAAAAAGTCACTCCAGCTGCTCCAGGTTGTATTGACATTCATCCACAATGACACAAAGATTAAATTGTGCTCAAAGTATGTGTGGTAAATTGGAATCTGATATGGAACCAAGAGAAGGCAAAACCTCACCATACATTCCTTCACTAGAATGGCTACTCTTGAAAAGCAACTTTTGGCTAGGTCGTGAATTCTGTTAAGACAGTCCTCATGAGGATGACACACGAGGTGATCATGTGACCCAAGCCACATATATGAAGTAGATGACATAAATTAGATGTAAATCAGTCATAAAGTCAGATATACACTTCAGAACTCCATCATCAGGTAAAAGTAATATATATCTGACCAAGTGCAGGTAGTTCCTGAAAACCCAAATAAATTCCATGAGTAGTTTACACACAGTGCCATGTGCTGACATTTATAGAACTGCCAGTTCTCCTTTGACTCCCATCTATGACCTTACAAACAATTATCCATATCCTTTTGACTCAAAGAAATATATTTGAGCATGGCACATAAATGACCCCACATTATTGGATGGCATCAGTCAGAAGTAGACTGCAATTGCCCGCTGAGGAGCCCCTGAAGGACAGTTGAGAAAAAAAAAATTTCTCAGTATATGAAACTTTCAGTACTTTAAATGCAACTTACTTACCCCTACACCAAATTATAATAGATACTAGTTTGGCTGGCTAAGTAGAGAGATGAGATTGGAGGACTGGTGCCAATAATGTTTGAGAAACAGATATATGCACAGATATATCAGAACAAACCCAGAATATAAAAACAATTTCATCCCATATGAGGACCTAAAGGCCTCAGTTTAAAGGGGTCTCATAACAATTAAAAGGACAAGAAAATCTGGCCATAAATAAATCTTCTTCTCAACTGGTCCAATGCTTGGTCAGTGAACCCTTGAAGAAGGCAAGGATGGATGCCCAAAAACATGAACTTCCCTTACCAAGGCTAATTACCTATTACCTAATTTTCATCACTGATGAAGAAATCAATTTGCCAGAAACCATGACCAACCCAGAACCTTAATATATTGTCATACATCACGGGATATTAGTCAACTAACTACCTGGAAGGTGGCAAGTTAATTATATAGAGAGAACCTCTTCCATCTCACTAAAATGGTAGCTACTTTGAGTTTGGAATCACTTGCTTTGCCATATATATATATATATAAAATTTTATTTTAAGTTCTGGGACACATGTGCAGGTTTGTTACACAGGTAAATGTGTGCCATGGAGGTTTGCTGCACCCATCAACCCATTACCTAGCTGTTAAGCCCCGCAGGCATTAGCTATTTATCCTTATACTCTCCCTCCCCTGGCACCCTCCAACAGGCCCCAGTGTGTATTGTTCCCCTCCCTATGTCCCTGTGTTCTCACCGTTCAGCTCCCACTTATAAGTGAGAACATATGGTATTTGGTTTTCTGTTCCTGTGTTAGTTTGCTGAGGATAATGGCTTCTGGCTCCATCCATGTGCCTGCAAAGGACATTGTCGTATTCCTTTTTATGGCTTCATAGTATTCCATGGTGTATATGTACCACATTTTCTTTATCCAGTCTATCATAAATGGGCATGTGGGTTGATTCCATGTCTTTGTTATTGTGAATAGGGTTGCAAAGAATGTATGCATGCATGTATCTTCATGATAGAATAATTTACATTCTTTTGTTTATATACCCAGTAATGGGATTGCTGGGTTAAATGGCATTTCTGGTTTTAGGTCTTTGAGAAATCACCACACTGTCTTCCACAATGGTTGAACTAATTTACGTTGCCACCAGCAGTATAAGGGAGTTCTTATTTCTCCACAGGCTTGTCAACATCTGTTGTTTCTTGACCTTTTAATAATCGCCATCCTGACTGGCATGAGATAGTATCTCATTGTGGATTTGATTTGCATTTCTCTAATGATCAGTGATGTTGAGCTTTTTTTCATGTGTTTGTTGACCTCATAAATGTCTTCTTTTGAGAAGTGTCTATTCATGTTCTTTGCCCACTTTTTAATGTTTTTTTTTTTCTTGTAAATTTGTTCAGGTTCCTTGTAGATTCTGGATATTAGACTTTTGTCAGATGGACCGATTGCAAAAAAAAATTTCTCCCATTCTGTAATTGCTGTTCGCTGTGATGGTTTTTTCAAACTGTCTCTGTTTGCAGATGACATGATCTTATATCTAGAAAACCCCACCATCTCAGCCAAAATGCTTCTTAAGCTGACAAGCAACTTCATCAAGCCTCAGGATACAAAATCAATGTGCAAAAATTACAAGCATTCCTATACACCAACAATAGACAAGCAAAGAACCAAATCATGAATGAACTCCCATTCACAATTGCTACAAAGAGAATAAAATACCTAGGAATACAGCTAACAAGGAACATGAAGGACCTTTTCAAGGAGAACTACAAACCATGGCTAAAGGAAATCAGAGAGGACACAAACACATGGAAAAACATCCCATGTTCATGGACGGGAAGAATCAATATCATGAAAATGGCCATACTGCCCAAAGTAATTTATGGATTCAATGTCATTCCCGTTAAACTACCATTGACATTCTTCACAGAATTAGAAAATATACTTTAAAATTCATATGGAAACATAAAAGAGCCTGTATAGCCAAGACAATCCTAAGCAAAAAGAACAAAGCTGGAGGCATCACACTACCTGACTTCAAACTCTACTACAAGGCTACAGTAACCAAAACATCATGGTACTGGTACAAAAACAGACACATAGACCAATGGAACAGAATAGAGAACCCAGAAATAAGACCACACGCCTACAACCATCTGATCACCGACAAACCTGATAAAAACAAGCAATGGGAAAATTATTCCCTATTTAATAAATGGTGTCAGGAAAACTGGCTATCCACATGCAGAAAATTGAAACTGGACCTTTTCCTTACACCTTATACAAAAATTCACTCAAGATGAATTAAAGACTTAAATGTAAAGCCCAAAATGATAAAAACCCTAGAAGAAAATCTACGTAATACCATTCAGGACATAGGCACAGGCAAAGATTTCATAATGAAAATGTCAAAAGCAATTGGAACAAGAGCAAAAATTGACAAATGGGACCTAATATGCTTTTAAAAGAAGGCCATCCATTTACTTGTTGAATGCTTTATATCCTATCATGGTATCCTACAAGTATTACCTCTCATCAAAGACTCACTTTATATTGATGAAATGAGATGATGGGTTAGTATCCAAAGGATTCACTGGTCTTGTCATGCTGCCTATCACCTAGAAGCAGATGATCTTATAGACTGGGGAAATTACCCACCAAAGATTCAGATATAACAACCAACTGAGGAGCCACACCTTGGAAGGATGAGGTTCTGTCCTGTAGGATGTAGTACATGCTCTTAACCATTAACCAACATATAGTGTCTTTTCTCCCATATTTAGAATTTGTAAGTATAAGAATTAAAGGATAGAAGGAAGAGTAGCTCCTCTCATGATTGTGTTTAATGGCACACTTGCAAATTTTCATCTGCCAGTTGCCATGGCTCTGAGTATTAAAAGTTTTTAACCTTGAAGTCCCAAGAGATAACACACCAAAGGTACAGAAATGGTTCTACTATGAAATAATTCTCAACATCACTAATCATTAGAGTATTGCAAATCAAAACCACAATGAGATACCATCTCACACCAATCAGAATGGCTACTATATAAAGTCTGAAAATAGCAGATGCTGGTGAGGTTGTGGAAAAGCAGTGTATAAGAATACTTATACACCATGGTTGGTGGGAATGTAAATTAGTTCAGCCATTGTGGAAAGCAGTCTGGCGATTCCTCAAAGAACTTAAAACAGAATTACCATTTGTCCCTGCAATCCCTTTATTGGGTATATACGTAAAGGAATAGAAATTATTCTATTATAAAGACACATGTATTTGTATGTTCATTGCAGCACTATTCACAATAGCAAAGCCCTGGAATCAACCTAAATTCCCATCAATGGTAGACTGGATAAAGAAAATGTGGTACAAATATCCCATGGAATACTATGCAGACATAAAAAAGGAATGAGATTATGTCCTTTGCAGCAACATGGAGCTGGAGACCATTATCCTAAGCATACTAAAACGGAAACAGAAAACCAAACATATTCTCACTTATCAGTGGGAGCTAAACATCGAGTACATATGGTCACAAGGAAGGGAACAAGAGACACTGGGGCTTATTTGTGGATGGAGGGTAGGAAGAGGGTGAGGATCAAGAAACTACCTATCAGGTACTATGCTTATTACCTGGGTGATAAAATAGTCTGTACACCAAACCCCTGTCACACGCAATTTGCCTATATAACAAACCTGCACAAGTACTGCTAAACCTAAAATAAGTTAACAAATAAATTTTAATTTGCCTAATTTTATAAAGCAAGGACATCACACAGCCATCTATGAAGAAAATAACACAGAAAAACCAAAAGCAAAAAACTATCTGTTTTAATTACAAAATATTGGTGATCACTACTCAAAAATAAGAAGACCCTCAAAGGAAAATCTTCTTTCCTGTCCTTACCAACCCTTTATGGACACCAATAGCTAATTTTGGAGAAGATATACAATATATATTCATTTAAAAGAATAACCTTGGCAAGTAAATTGTAGGCCCCCAAAAAAGCGCACTGTAGAGCAAAGGACAACAGTCTCAAGTGGATCAAAAGCTCCTGTAACACACTAATAGCTCCATATTGATGATAAGTAATGTCCATTTTTTTCTGTCTGAATCTATTTGAATCTAAATCTATGTTTGATCTTAACCAAAAGGCCAAAAAGCAATGAACCTAAATCTAATTGAATCTAAAACTATGGATGCATAGCAAAATATATCACGAATAGTGGCTTAAAGCAATCAGCAATTCTTTGGATCACAATATTGTGGGGTACAGGATTACATTGGGCTCAGCTGGTGGCTCTTCTGGTCTAGGCTAGAGGCTCACTGAAATGTCTGATGAGACAATGTGGGTAAATGGACCATTTGCATCTTGTCATCTAGAAGATTAGTCCAGGTATGTTCTCTCAGTAAAGGAAGAAGAGTAAGAGAAAGGGTGGATATGTATATAAGACCTTTAGAGGCTTAGACTCAGAACTGGACATTAGATGAATAGAAGTCACAGTTTAACAAGGCCAATCCAGATTCAAAATATCTCCACCTCTTGATAAGTGTATTCACAGAAACAGGTGAACATTTGGGGTCATTTTTGTGCTTAAGGTTATTTATAATTAGATTTAAAAATTACAACAAAAGAAAAAATGGGGGAAGGTATATGTCTATAAAGCAAAATGTTGCAAAAAGTTAGCTTGTGTTATTACAGCATTGTAAGATCAGACACATAAGATATACAAAGTACAAAAGGTATGAAAATGAGATTAAGTCCACTAAAGATAATGGGTGGAAAAGCTAACATCTTTTTTCATCTGAGTAAAAACAGTAATGGTGAATATGAGCAATGTTGTCTAAACTTATAATGAAGGGTTTTCATATTCAAACAGTGAAATAATATGATGAGCAAGAGTAAAACATGTGTGTGCTTAATTAACTGTGAACTCACATTGAAAGTAAATATCATATTAAGACTAGAAAGAGAAATCACATTTCCATCATTGCTCAAGTAAAACATTGTGATCAATAATATCAGAGAAAGATGAAGGGAGAACTATTTCTTTCTCTGAGTTATTTTTTTCCTCCTTCGTCTTTGTCTTCACAGAAGTTCTTTTTTCAAGAAGACAATATAATTTACAAATTGTTATGTATTGTTTTAAAATATATTTAGGTATCACAAAAGAATACACTAACATAATAGACCAAAAAATTACAGCATGCAAAATTTAAATTTACCACAAGAAAAATATGAAAATTATTTTTTGCTATGAAATTTTATTTTTTCAATATTCCTATGCCACCTTTAAGGCAAAATGAAATTCCTCATCTAGAATACAAATTTATAGGTAAACTCTAAAAATGCAGCAGAAAAAAAAAAAGAAAGAAATGATGAATTGTTGTTTAGTTGCTTTTTCAATCCTCTGCAAAAATATGCCTCCATGATTGGTTGATTGTTATAAGCCTTTGAGGTTTTAGTTTTCTTTTGCAATCAAGTATAATACTGGATTTTCAAAGGAAATATATGACAAAATATAAAGATTCACTCACTGCAAAGATCATGATAACCACCAAATAAATACATTATTTATTCATAAGGAGTTGGAATAAGAGCATAATGACCCCAGGATAACATGTCAAATTTAGTTGTTGGATCCAAACAAGAGGCAAAATGTTAACACTCAGATCTTTGGTCTTCTGTTCTTAACCAGAAAATGTTCTGAATTAAGAATCCTGGCCAGGCACAGTGGCTCATGCCTGTAATCCCAGCACTTTGGGAGACCGAGGCAGGTGGATCACACAAGGTCAGGAATTTAAGAGCATCCTGGCCAACATGGCGAAACCACATCTTTACTAAAAATACAAAAATTAGCCAGGCATGATGGTGCACGCTTGTAATCCCAGGTACTTGGGAGGCTGAGGTAGGAGAATAGTTTGAACATGGGTGGTGGAGGTTGCAGTGAGCAGAGATTGGGCCACTGCACTCCAGCCTGGGTGGCAGAGCAAGACTCCACTCAAAAAAAAAAAAAAAAAAAAAGTCAAGTTTTCATCTTACAACTTTTAACAGTGAAGAAGCATATTTCACAAAAATCTAGAAAATAAGGAATAATAATGTAATATAATGTCTAAGACGTTATGTCTCAAAGAATATTTGTAATTATGTTTTTTATTTTTAATTTTATTTTCATACTCCAAGAGGCAATGGTATTGATTGTCTGAGTGGAAATAAACTTTTTAGAAATGAGATATACAACAATGACCAACAGTCTTTAGAAAATAATCTTTCATCTTGGAATGATTCAATGCTAGAAGTGTTGATAATAAAAGCCTGGTTCACGCTCATGGGTAAAGCATCCACTGGTGTCTATTCTCACTTTCAAAATCACCCACTAGAGTTTATGGATGGCAAAGACATAAATGAGAAGCTTGCTCTCAGAGGCCTGGTGGGTTTGTCATGAAGCTTTTCTATATAAATAAAAGAGACACTGAGAATGGAAATTACATTATTTTTAGTGCCGTGTTAAAGGAAAGGTCAAGTTAACCCCTTAAGAATTCAACGAGCAACATGATGTACTATGTGTCCAGCAAAGCAATCCCCGAATGGCCCTTATGGACATCTGGTGTAAATCATCCATCTTTTTTGCCCCATTAAAATCAGTGACACCTCATTAAAACAGTTCAGCAGCTGAGCGCACACATTATTTGGTCTTCAAGGAGTTAACGGAAATAGCTGTAGGGATCAGGAAGGTTTCTGTCTTCAAGTGTTCATAGTCACCCAGACAAAGAAGCTAGTGGAAGCATTTCAGGAAGATCTACTTTCTCTGTCAAGGTGAGAAAGGTATAGCCATTTTTGAAATGGCATTAAAAAAAAAATCATCTCTCTCTCCTACAGCCCCTTATATTGCTAGCAATTACATCTTTGGGGGTCTGATAATTCTCTGGTCAGTAACAGTGCTGTCATATGTACCTTAACCTTGACCTGAAAGAATCAGTGGGTTGCTAAGAGGATATTTCAGCCAAATCAGATGAGTATTTTGAAGTGTTACATTCTGGTGACCCCAATCACTCAGCCTTCAAGACAGAGAAGTTTGGTGCCTTGAAAGTCAGGACCTGCATACTTTATTTGACCAAACAGAGTGACTTAGGGGCACAAGTGGGTCAAATAATTCAATGCTACTTTGACCTTGCCTCTCCTTGTGTTCCCTATCTTCCTCTGTATATTCTTCAATTCTTTTGCTAGGAATCCTTGAAAGTGTGTCTACTCTGGCCTTTGAAAGAGAAATATGTCAAGTAACTAGATCATCTTTTTGAAAATAACCTTTAAAAATGCCTTTAGTTGAATAGTAACAATAGTAGAAAATAACTCCAGATGAAATACAGGATGTTGCCTGTTTCATAGAATCCCATATTCATAAAGGTTCATACATACCTTATATTTTAGCAAGGTAAACCATACTGAACTCAGTTATAAACAATTGGTTGCTACAATATAGAGTACTTTACTTTCTTCTTCTCTACTACTTTTCCTCAATGGGTTTAGTGTTCTATCTTTAAAAATAGGTAATATAGATAAGAAATAAGTAAAAATACATAAAGCTATTTGTTCAATTAAAATGAACCACCAACTTATTCAATCCTTCAGTTCCATATAAACATGACCATAATTCAAAATTCTTTCAGCTTTAAGAGAAAAACAATTCCTTATGCACACTACTAGCTGCAGAATCTCTACTTCATGTCTACACATCTATATATGGAATGTAACTTACAACTAGCCTTCTGTATCTATCATATTGACAAATTTCTAATAGTAATAATGATGTTTTCATGAGTATAAGATGTTTTGTTGAGTATAGGAACTCTCAGTCACTCTTGGTAGAAATATAAATTGCTATATATATTCTGGAAGCCACATATATACAGTAAAGCATGACATAATGACATTTTGGCCAACAATGGACAGCATATATGATGGTGATCCCATAAGATTATAATACTGTATTTTACTATGTCTTAGATATTTTAGATATACAAGTACTTATCATTGTGATACAACTGCCTAAGTATTCAGTACAGTAAAATGCTGCGCAGATTTGTAGCCCAGGAGCAACAGGCTATAGCATATAGCCTAGGAGTATAGTAGGCTGTACCATTTAGGTTTGTGTAAGTATTCTCTACAGTGTTTGAACAATCATGAAATTGCCCAATGATGCACTTCTCAGAATGTATCCACAATGTAAAATGATGCATGATTGTATATCAATATCTTAAAAACATGCAAACCCGTTCATCATCAAATTCACTTTTCGAAATTTTTCCTTTGAAAACATTTAAGAATATGTGCCAACCTTTACGTACAAATATGTTCATCACAACATTGCTTATAACAGTGAAAATAGTTACAATTTAATTATTTAATGGAAGATAATTAAATTAGAAATTGTCAGCCAGGCGCGGTGGTTCATGCCTGTAATGCCAGCACTGTGGGAGGCCGAGGTGGGCGGATCACAAGATCAGGAGATCAAGACCATCCTGGCTAACACAATGAAACCCCATCTCTACTAAAACTACCAAAAATTAGCTGGGTGTGGTGGCGAGCACCTGTAGTCCCAGCTACTCGGGAGGCTGAGGCAGGAGAATAGCATGAACCCAGGAGGCGGAGCTTGGAGTGAGCCAAGATCATACCCCTGCACTCCAGCCTGGGCGACAGAGCAAGACTCTGTCTCACAAAAAAAAAAAAAAAAAATTGTCTAACTAAAATACCGTATACATATACAATCAATTATGAAACCACTAAAAATAACATTATAGTATACCAATATATTAAAAAATGACTATAATTTTAGTAAAAAACTCACAAGGAATACAATATTGAATTATTCCCATTTTAAAATATTTCAATGTATACACGAACATACACACAGAAATAGATGACTGTATATATGTATTCCAAAATATATGGTGGCTTATTGATATAAAGATTATAAACAGAATATATTTTTTCTCCTTGCTTGTTGCTAAATTGTTAATCATCAACAAGTGTATCATTAGTATCTTTAGAGTTTCATAAAACCCAAGCAAAACTAGCTTATACAAAGAAAATACATTTAGGGGCACACATAAACAAAATGTCAGGTAAGGCTCTATTCAGGCAAGTTTTCATCTTACTAATGTAGTTTTGCACATAGTGAAATAACATGACAAGTAAGAATAAAACTTCAGTGGGTTTGTTAACTGGCCAGTGCACACTGAAAGTGATAGATTTTCCCACTGTCACCTTTCTATGCTCTGCTTTCGCACTGTTGATCACTTTATTCAGGCCTTTCCTACTCTGGCAATCTCAAAGCTCTCACTTCTTTTTTTAAGTCCAGAGGAGAAAAGAGAGTCCATGTCCCAGCATTCCGAGCAAAGGCCTTGAGACATTAAGAAGGCTTACAGGTTTTCAAGTGCCTGCTCCAAAATCATTCCCTGTTAAAAGATGTAATTCCATGTATCAATTGACTTAGCTATTCAAGGTGCACCCCCAAGGAGCAGAGTGTAGCATCAATTTTGTGCAAACCACTTGGCTGAGACCAGGAAAGGGGACAGATTTTTTTCTAAAGCACATTAGGGCGTGCTCTCAGAAAAGATGGAAAGGATCCTGACCAAAAAAAAAAAAATCACCATCCACTATAAGCACATAGGATAACGTAATATTAGAAAAATAATAAAGTTACTACAATAAAATGTATTTTGTGTCACAATACCATCTGGATCTGAAGGATATAAGGCAATTTCCCACTTCGTTCAAGACAGGCAGTTCTCCTGGAGCTGGCCATCATTAAAAGGTGGAGTTGTTACGATTAACCTTTTAATTTTCCTTAATACACCTCTCTACCTTTCATGGTTTAAGCTTTCCCTAAAGCTTTCTGCTAACATGTGCCCCTCAGCCATGCCCGGCACAGATAATGCCTCATGTTTCCAACTTCTCTGTTTATGACACCCTAATTAACAAATCTAGAGATTTTCAATTTACCCCTCTGTATTAGTCCATTCTCATGCTGCTATTAAGAACTCCCAAGACTGCGTAATCTATAAAGGAAAGAGGTTTAATTGACTCACAGTTCCACAGTGCTGGGGAGGCCTCAGGAAACTTACAATCATGGCAGAAGGGGAAGCAAACACGTCCTTCTTCCCAGCGTTGCAGGAAGGAGGCTAAATGCCAGCAGGAGAAAGGCCAGATGCTTACAAAACCATCAGATCTCGTGAGAACTTGCTCACTATCGTGAGAACAGCACAGGAGAAACCATGCCCATGATTCAATTGCCTCCTATCGGATCCCTCCCACAACACGTGGGGATTATGGGGCTTACAATTCAAGGTGAGATTTGGGAGAGAATGCAGCCAAACCATATCACCCTCAAAGGACATCATGTATTCAGCTACTCCAACTGATAATGCTGCTACCATTTTTTGCTTATTAAGTGCATAATTTTGTCAAGCGAAAATTATATCCAATTCTAACAATGATTAGGTAGGTGTTATTATCCTCCTTTATAGTTAAAGGAGAAAAAAGAGACTCAGAAAGTTTAAATTTTCTATGGTTAAAGTTTTAGCAAATGACACAGCCAAGATTCAATCCCAGCTCATTTGGAATCAGTATGCTATCACTCCAACGACGCATTGCGCCACTGGGCACAAAGAAGCCATGTACCCTGACCAAAGGCTCCCGAAGCAATATAGATATCCTTGTAAGGGTAAGGGATAAGGGGACTTCTTCCTAATTTGTATTACCAGTCTGCCAAACTGAAAATTTAAGACATTTATATATTTTTTAAAAGTCTTTTCCTTTCAGAATCGCTTAAATCTCTGTCCCTATCACTCTCTTCTAAAGTGTGCCTTTGGGTTTGGCTGTCTCTATAATTACAATTTGCTGCAAATTCATAATGAATACCTACACAAACCACATCTGGTTTCTGCACTTTTAGTGCTCTTGCAGCAAATGTCTTTCTTTTATTAGGGGCGAGAGAAAGTGAGTAAATTATGCTTCGTGTTAAAATATGCTGTCCAGGCTCCAGATATGGAGGAAGGGGTACTGGAATCAGGATTATGATAGCAATACAAGCCAGATCAGTAAGGTTTCCAGCAAAAATTTATAATCAGAAAATAGATATTTATAGAATGATAGAACATTAGAGCCTAAAGTGACAAATATTAGAGATGGACATTGGGACTTAGAAGTTCAGTGCACGATCCATGTTTACAGTTCATAACAATGCACCCCTATGATCCAGGTCACCCAAATAATCAAGTGACATTTTTCTATTAAACCACAATTCCTATTGTTAAAAGAAGAAAAAAAAAAAAAAACCTACATTTTCTTAGTCATTTAATATTGCTCCTTTCCAGAGAAATATATTAAAAATTAAAATGCTACACAAAGATTTTTCAGTAAAAAAAGATAATATGAATTTTACTTCTCGTTCAGTCTTGTTATTACCTATAAAATCAATTAACACTAATAAAAATATCACATTGCTCTAAAATCCCGTAATATGACAGTGCCTCATTATTTCTTTTAGCTAGAATATGTGTTTTTTTCCAATTTCAATATATTTTTGAAAACTCGGGTAAGTTAGTGATTTCTTTAAAAAAAAAAAAAAAAACTTGGCCAGACATGGTGGCTCACGCCTGTAATCCCAGCACTTTGGGAGGCCAAGGTGGGTGGATCACCTGAGGTCAGGAGTTCGAGACCAGCCTGACCAACATGGAGAAACCCCGTGTCCACTTTAAAAAACACAAAATTAGCCGGGCTTGGTGGTGCATGCCTGTAATCCTAGCTACTCGGGAGGCTGAGGCAGGAGAATGGTTTGAACCCAGGAGGTGGAGGTTGCGGTGAGCTGAGATCGCGCCATTGCACTCCAGCCTGGGCAACAAGAGCAAAACTCTGTCTCAAAAAAGAAAAAAAAAAAAACTTACTTCAAGATTTAAATGCCTTCCTTAAGGAAGCAAAAAGAGTATTCGGCCTTTCAAATTGCATCTTCTGTTTCTGGAAGCATCAATAAAGCCCTTGTTTAAGACCGACCCATTGTGAAATTGCCTCGTCTCCTACTTTCCAGATAGAGTACATTCTTAGGTCACTTTCACAGTTGACCACTGATGTGATTTTTCCAGGGAAAAAAAAAAGTTATAACTACTTTGCTTATTAATTATCAAAAAAAGGGGTTAGGGGTTGGGGAAAGGTGCAAGAACTATGTGTCCAAAAGAAAGGCAACATTCGAAACAGAAGTTTGTAGCTTCCTCTTTCCTCGATCTGAAAACAAATAAATGTAAATTATGATCCTTGCTATGCATTTCAGATTAAAGACATATGACACAAAAGTTGGCTTTCAAACCAAAGGGTCAGAATAGAAAGTGTAACTTTTAAGTAATTCATCTCTTGGATTGGTATCAGACTACTGTTATACTAGAGGAGACACATGCAGACAACCTGTGTTCTCTCCCATAAGGGCTTTGATGTGGATTCTTCTTTTATTCCTTTTCATAAAAATGTAACTTGAAAGAAAAGAATAGCTCTACCTCTGAAAAACGATCCTGCCCTATTAAGAAGCAGACAAGGCAATAAGTTTAAAACAAAATTTAGGTGGGAAGGGTAGAAACAGCTGTAGGAGTTAACCTAAAAGTTCAGCAAACCCTGCCAAGACATGTGACAGTGCTTAACTTGCCAAGAGTAGGTACTCTCCTTAGAGACCTCTCCAAACATTATCAAAAGCATTCCCTTTGAAACAGACCAGCCTCTGATAATAATACAAGGGAATCAAACTCAGGCATCTCCCCATAATGGGATTCAGATTCCTCACAAACTTGGGAGTGTTGAAGGTTTAATTACCCAGTAAAACAAGAAAAATGCATTATACAGTAGAGATAAATGAATGGGAACACCAGGAAAACATGCTTCTCCATAAGTCATTTGGTCACATGATTTCTTCCCCATTTCCTTTCCTTATTATTACAGCTATTTTATTACATTGCCCCTAAAGACAGAGGGCAAAAAGCAAAATACTCATAGCTTCCTCAAAGTACTTCCCAGATTAAATGTAATAGAGCATAAGTTTCTCAAGTGGCCTAAAGCTTTATAAAGGTTTCTTTTTAGTGTCTCACAGAGACTTAAAAAAATAAAGCTGACCATCCCTAAGCACCAAGTGTGATAAAACCATGTAGACACCAAGAAATGACAAGAAAAAGAGAAACAGTGGATTAAATATGTTTCTCTCTCTCTCTCTCTCTCTCTCTCTCTCCCTCTCCCCCCTGCCCCCTACCTTCCCCATTCTCCTTCCCCATTCTCCGTTATCCTTTACGGAGACATTTGTGATTTCACTGTTACTCTTTCAATGCTCTTCTAATTATTGAAAAATACTAAAATCAGTTAAATTATAGGACTCAGTAACAATGACTAAAATCTAGATTACTCCTTTTCCAAGCCATACCCAGGAGTTGATAGATTTTAAAAGAATACCTCCTCCTACTTTTTCACCATGAACCAGTCCTAGTCTGTCCTTCACAGTATCTGCTCCCCTTATACTCTACTTTCCTGGGCAAATCGAAGGCTTACACTTATGGATGGATGTTAAGCCAAGCTTCAAAATAAAGATTCAACATTGTGCAATCCAGATATAATAATGATAAACTGCAACATTTTTTATCCACACAATTGTGGAGCATTGGAATATGTTGCCAAGGAAAATCATAACATAGATTTCAAAGGCTATGTAATATGTCACCAATAAGTTTTGGACAGAGATAACTAAAGTAAGAGAAAAGCAAAGTAGGAAGGAAAATCCTGTTGCACTATTATATTTATAATTTCCTCCTAAACTATGAAAGAATAAAATAGAACAATAAATATTGCTAAAAATAAAATGGCATCACAACTGCCAGAAGTGATAACCATATAGAAATATACTCCCACAAAGTTGTTTATGATTTCTTTAGAGGGCAATATATACATAAAAATTGAGGCCCAAGATATAAAAAAGGGAAAATGCTGCCCATTTCTGTTACGAGGTAGAAAAAGACTGAAATTTTACATGAAGACTGATAAGTACATAAAAATATCTTAAATATAAGTTGTAATTTAGAAAACTCTGAGAATGTAGTTTAAATAAACATTATAATTCATTTCTCTAAAGTGGTGGTTCACTCTAAAGAACAAAATTCTTACAAAAAAACTACTTTTCTGTTCCCCATGACTATATATAATTCTTAGAACTATCCCCAAGTCAACATCAAAGAGAAAAACATGATACACAGTTGAATCTAACTGGATATTCCCGTAATTATTGTCACGTGAAGGGTCAATAACTGTAAATTGCTCCGCAATGTAGAAGCTCTGAAAACATTTCCAGTAAGATTTGTTTTCTCTTATCTCCCCTCTTTTTCTGTCTTTCTAACATGGCCTCCAGCAACATCCCGACAGTGCAGAATGAAGCCAAAATGCCTCAACAAAATAGTCTTTTTCTCTGGTAGCTCCCAAATCATAGCCATTTGGCTATAATTTTAGAAGTAATGGCAGACCTAAGTCCTTTAGGCGAGAAAGTCTAAACTGGGATTTTGCTTGTGCATGTGTAGGACTGAGTTAATTCACAGTGAGGAACCCTGAACAAGCTGTCTAATGTGCCCACTCCATTTCTGGTTGACTATGAGGTGCAGAGATTAGTACTTGTGCTGTGTCAGCAAGAGTGACAGGAGTTTGACCTTTCTCCATAACAGGAAGGAGGCTGAGCTTCCACAGCCTTTTCCTGCATGAGCTCTTTGCAGGGCATTGTAACATATCATTACTATGGCATCACTGCCAAGGGTCGCTATTTTAGAGAAAACACACAAATGACCCGATAATGGGTTTCTTCATGCATCAGTGGAAGCCCGTAAAAGGAACTTTGTTTGTATCCTGATTGTCTGATGTATTGGAACTTGAGTGCCTTTTTGACCTTTGTATTGTCATTCACATTTTTCCAACACAATACAGCCACACTAAGAGTTGAAGAAAAAAATGTTGAAATCCAAGGTAACAGTGTTACTTCGTTTGACCAGTCTGAGACCAAATGTGCTTCCTCCTGTTCATTTCGATTCATTCCATTTAGATTGTCTTCCTTCATCAAAGTATATCAGCTTAGACTTTAGTACAAGGGGGGTTAACGATAACATCTCAGCCTCAGGGCCATTTACACAAAGAGCTGGTAGACAAGGAGATGGTATTGTTAGCTCATGAATATACTTATACACAAATAATTTGAAAGTAGACTATTCCAACCTATAAGAGACCAGAGTCTTTTGTCATTTTAAAGGACACATGCTAGAGAAAAGGGAAGGCCAGTCTGGAAGTGTGGTGGGCATCCATTACCTCTTTTTCTGGCAATAGCCTGGATTTAATTATTGCCCTGCTGGTCTCCCACTCTCTGTCCAAATGCTTGAGTGAGACACTACCACTACCTGGGCAGTGGAGTTTGCGTCAAAGGCTTGAGCCAATATGTGGATGGCCTTGTCCTGGTTACAAAGACAGGAGGAAAAATTCAAAGGCATACATGCTCATACAAGCATTTACAAATCTAGAGCTTCAACCCACTTCATTGATTTTGGTAGGCTTTTCACATGTTTGACTACTCCTATCAGAAAATGGGAACTAGATATATAATTTTAAGTTTTTAATTATATCTGCTAAAATTAATAGCCTAATGTCGGAAACCATCAAATATCAATACATTTTCATCAACAACACAGAGGCTTATATATTCCTAACAATATTGAATAACAATCTAGATTGAGGTAGCTTTATAAAACTCAATTACTAAATAATAGCTCTATGCAACATGTTCAGTTTTATTATTCTGGAAGAATCCCAAGCAGAATCCTGGAGAGATACTTTAAAGCCAACTATGAACAAAATTTATAATATCTTCAGTAATATGCCTCTTATTTGTATCTAAAATTAAAGGTTATCCTTTAGCAGATAACCTGCTAAAGATGTAGTTTTTGTGACTGACCATATCACTTCTTTAATGCTAGGGAGCTAGCCAAGGCAGATTTTACAGTCAAGATCAGAACTGTGAGAAAATGCTATTTATTCATGCTCCTATAAATTATATATCATTTCATTTCAACCGGGCTGAAGTTGGTTTTTGTTCTAATTTTTTAACCTTTTTATTGTGAAATATACTGTACATACAAAAAAAAGCTGTACAAAGAAAAGATGTACAACTCAATGATTTTTCATATGCCAAACACCTGTGCACTGCATCGAGAATTAATACATTGTCTATGCTCCACATGTGCACCCTCATTTCCTTTCCCAATCACTACCACTTCCTTTTGGTCAAAGACAATCAGTGTCCTGAGTTTTATGGTCATTGCTTTTCTTGTATTTTTATGCCTAAGTATGCATCCCTAAAAACAATAGTTTACTTTTGCTTGATTTTTTCAAACTTTATATAAACAGAATTATATAGTATATCTTCTTTTGTGCCTGGATTTTTTTTCACTTCATATTGCCTTTGTGATATTCATCTATGTTGTTTCATATAGCTCTAGTTGGTTTATCTTTATTGACATACATATATATCCATTATTATTGAGTGACAGTTTGCTTCTAGTTTTTGTCCATTGATAATTAAGTTGCCATGAACATTCTTATATATGTCTTTTAGAACATTTAGACATGCACTTCCTTTGGGTATGGGTATGGACCAAAAGGTGGAATGATTGGGTCTCTAGTAGGTGAAGTGGCAATCTAGGATCTCAGGCCCATGTTCCTTTAAATCCAAAACCAATGCAATGCACTAAATTCTATAATTGGCTACATTAAAATAATAGAAATAGAGATTAATAAATCATACTCTGGTAACATTGTGTTTTTCAGCTGGTATATCAAGACAACTCATTTTAAATAATAAATAATGATACATAATGTCATTTACTTTCTTTAACATTATTGAGGGCAAAAGATCTAAGCATTGAGCAAAACCAGGGAAGTGATTTTCTTGGGTACTAATGTTGGTCATATTGGAGAAATTTCTGAAGTTTTCATCTCTCCTGTTTTTCAGACAGGTAGATGCAGAGACCCAATGAGTGTTCAGCAATTTACATTTCAAGAGATCAGTACAACCAAAGTCTTATAGTTCTGTGTTTAAAGAAGCTACATCCCATAGTCCCAAGGTCTTGGCCATCTGCAGTGAACTAGGCCATATTGTTATGGTTTCCAGTTTAGCAGTTGCATAAAGTTTGCTTGGCTCATGAGATAACTGGTTAGTAAAGACAACTACTACACTGAACCCTAATCTTCTAGAACTGTCATCTGCAAGCCTTTGAATCTATTACTTTGACTTACGATGTTCTGTGGGGTTTTTTTTTCTTTCTATTTTCTTTCCTTTTTTTTTTTTTTTTTTTTTTTGAAACAGAGTCTCACTCTTTTGCCAGGCTGGAGTGCAGTGGCACAATCTTGGCTCACTGGAACCTCCACTTCCTGGGTTGAAGTAATTCTCCTGCCTCAGCCTCCCAAGTAGCTGGGATTACAGGCCCCCACCATTATGCCCAGCTAATTTTTGTATTTTTAGTAGAGATGGGGTTTCACCATGTTGGCCGGGATGGCCTTGATCTCCTGACCTTGTGATCTGCCTGCCTCGGCCTCCCAAACAGAATTCACACTGTTACCATTCAATGTATTGCCTGAATGGTCGCTTTATCCCCACAAGAAATCCAGGGTGAAGTTTGACAGATAAAATACAGGACACACAATTAAATTTGAATTTCAGAGAAACAATGGACAATTTTTTTGATGTGAGTATAGAATATTTTCATTTTCTAAGTCTGGCAACCCTACCTAGGCTTAAGCTTTTATATGCTGATCTGCCCTTACATTCACTATATGCTTGCAAGCAACAGAAAATATGACTTAATAAGTTCTGTTCTCACTATTATTGATTTAATAGAAACAATAACAAAACTGGCATTGAATATTGTCTCCTATAATAACTTTAATATTCATGTTAAAATATCTTCAAAAATGATATGAAGAGTTTACTAATATATAAGCCAGATATCAGCTGTGGGCCTCTATGACTCTAATAAATTACTGAACTTTACTCAACCATTCCCACCTCTTCCTTCTCCCAAAGAAATGGGAAATACAAGTTCCTTGCCAAGACTTCAGCCCATTCCTGAGCACTTGATTTTCATGACTCCTTTTTCCCTGGGCTCCTGTTTCCGTGTTTAACAACTCAAGTGCTGCCCCACAGAGACCTCAAAATGATAACTTAACCTCTCTTCACCTTCTATGAAAAACTCCATGCACACAGCTTTCACAGGTAGAGTAAATTTAACTTTATGTGAGATGGGTTTCTATAATAGCAATGTAAACAATTTAAACAGTTATATTTTGTTTTAGGTAATGATATCCATGTACCCATGAAACTCACACTCATGGGGTTTTACTGGCCATTCAACTAGTCCGGGACTCATCTTACCTGATTCAAGATGAAAATGTATTTTTTTCCTCCTGTGTCTTACACAAAGCAGCTCTTCCCCCTCCACTAAAATGTTGGCCCAAGATAACCCCTAAGCCCTCAGAGAGCTTACCTTTTACCACAAACATGTATTAAAGTAATTTTCCAAACAAAGGCAATTTTATTCTAAAGTAAATTTCTATCCTAGTTGTCAAAATATCAACACTTTCTCCTTTTCATTCTATAAAATCAATATACTGACACTCTCTTACACTGAGTTTGGAAGAATAATTTGCTATAATCTCTGGAAAATAATTTGAAGGTAAATGTAAAGTAAATGAGAAAGCATATTTCCTATGGCCTAGAATATCTCCTTATAGAAATGCATTTTAAGAAATAGTCATGAACAGTTATGAAGATTTACTCCATGGATGTTTTTCCCAACATTGTTTCTAACTGAAAATCATAAACACTTAAGTGTCCATTAATAGGAGATGACTAAATTAGTCATTTTCACCCACAAAGTGAAAGACTATAAACCTATTAAAATGGTTATAGAGTACATTTAATAACATGGGAAGATATTTTTGATATACTATTAAATAGACAAAAGAAACAGGTTCCAAATACTCATAAAATGTAATACGAATGTTTTTTAGCATCATCTAAACAAGGTATATGTCAAACTAACATGTCACTTCTGATGATGAAATAAAACATGATTTACAGGTTCTTAGTGTATTGCAATATTTTCTAAAATTGCCGTCATATACATGGCTTCATTTAAAAAAAAAAAAGATGATTACATTATGGCAAAGACACACCACTTTTTAACAGCAATCAACTCTCAGATGTGCTTCCGTTCTGTATTTACTTTTAACTAATAACATTAGTGTTGTGATTTCCTTTCTTTTTCAAAAAAATGTCTAATTTTTTCTAACGAAGAATGATAGTTTTATGGAAAAAATCCAAGTTATTGTTAGCAAAACATGTCATTTTTCATGATGTGAATTATCACTGTTGAAGGTTGAGTGTTAAGCCATCAACAAAACATATGAGTGGACGGGGGTTTCACTTATTGGGAATGCATTATAAAGTGTATGCTTATTTCCTAAATAATAAGATTTTCTTTAAGATCCTTTCATTTCCATCTGTCCATAATTTCATTCATTCAACAAAATGTTTTGAGCGCCTTCTGTGCATCAAGCGAAGTTGTATATTTGACAGGTGTTATGCTGAGAAATAAAGCAGGAAACAGGGTGAAGACATCTACCGGGAAGAGATCTTGCTATTTTTTACAGAGTGATCAGAAAAAGCCTCTCTCATCAGATGACATTTGATCTGAGACCTACATGAAAACATCAGCATAGAGAACACAGTAGGTACAAAGGCAGGAATAATGCTTGTAGGTTCAAGGCATTGCAAGGAGTCCTGTTGACGCAGGATTGGGAAGCGGGAGATGAGTGTTCACATTTTTAACATAAATTCACTCTTTATATACTCTGAGTAACTTTAAAAGCTACTGTTGTTCAGTATCTCATGGTGAGTAATGTCTATTTCCATTCTTTGCTATGACTTGTCTCTTAAAAATAATGGAGAGTCGTTTTCTCTTTCCAACCTACATGGCTATCATTTACCATAATCGCAGTATCTTCTTTCAGTACCAAAAAGCATGCCCTCGTAACAATATTTACTTTATATATTTGACTTTGAATTTCCTTAGAGTAAATTGTTCAAATAAACCACATATAATTAAATAGATCAAAATAAAACAAAAACAGTCGCTAGTAAGCATAATGATTTTTAAAATAGTAACGTAAAATCACATAGACTAAAAATAAAAATAAAAATAGAACCACACTAATATAGGAACCAAAAGCTTTTTCCTAAAGCTTTTCTTGCAGAGTTCCTTATGATTGAGAAAAAGATTGGCTATGTTTTTTAGTAGAGATGCCAGGTTCTTTACAAGAAGTTTATGTTTTCTGCTCTTCCTCGTCTCCACAACATAAAAGTAAAGTAAGATATATTTATTTGTAAACATGTATTTACAGTTATATACATTATATTATTTTTATAAATATTTATTAATGACTCCTTTCAGCTATGTAAGTATAATTTTGTCCACCAAAATTGGAAGATGACCCAGTGCTCTATCAGCTATTTATGATGACCTTTTGAAGAAGTCCAAGAGGCTGGTTATGGTCAGGATAGTTTCCCTGTAATAAATCATTCTGAATGGAGTTTCATCACTACATGCAGTTTGATGTAAGTTCATATTAAGTGGATTGTGTTTTTAAGGATATGCTCATCTATATCGCCAATAAGAAAGCCGAATAGTGACAAAACCACCATTTGGGTCCACTAGTTCCGTCATCCTGGTCAAATAAATTTGGTATTTTGTAAGAACAAAAACAAAAATCACTTAAAAGGGCTGAACCTATATTATGGAATCAACTATGTACAAGTTACTATTAATCTCAAGAAGAAAAAGCCAGAATGATTGTGAAGAGAAGTACAGATGGGTAACTAAGTGGAGCATTTGGGTGAGCTCTACACTAAGGTTTTGCTGTGAGCCTTCACCAGTATAGCAGAGAGCCATATGTCTATGATTGTGTGGAGTCTCTTCTTCCTTTTTTCCTAATTCTGTTTTAGATATTTCTATATGTTGAATAGCATTGGGACTGGTAAAGTTTTGATAATTTATTTTGGATATCTCAAAAACACCTTTTGAAAAACTTCTATTATTACTCTCTGTACCTGTAGTGATAGAAGTTTCCCTAGTGTCCAGAGAAAAAGGACATCTTCTAGACTAAAAGGCTGCATGGGATACTCTTCTCTATTTTCCAAGACACATGTGTTCTATAATTCTTACTGGTCACCTGGTCGTGTGCTTAGAATTAAAAGTAAGTCCCTTTAGTCAGATTGAAACTTTAATAGAGTTTTGCATTTAGCTGTTTTATTTCTACTAAGTGAAGAGCTACAAAAGCATGAATGAAACTTCTAGAGATAAATCTACACAAAGATTACTGAAGCAAAGATCTGGCAATGATTCAGAGTTGGGACTATGCACAACTGCCTCTTGCTGACTCCTCATGAGCCAGAGTGGACCGCTGCATTAGTTCACAATCTAGCCAAGATTTATATACGACCTTCGTTAAGCTTCATTCATTGATTTAACGAAAACGTAAGTGCTTGCTATATAGTGGTCCCCACTTTAGGTTTTAAAGGAGTCAGATATGATTTTTGGTTTTGTGGAGCTTGCAATCTATCTTGTGTGTTCATTGTATTTACTTGCATTGTCTAGAACGAGTGTAGACAGAAAACAAAACTTTGAAATCTAGAAGCAAAATGGGTAGGTAATGGGTGGTAGGTAATCAATGCTGTGGGATTTTCTTGGAGATGATGTAGTGTTATTTATAAAATGGCTTGTAGGAGATTCATTTCAAGTTCTCGGTGTTTGTTCTTGTTCAAATGGCTGGAAATTTTTATTTATTATTTGGCCGGAAATATACCAGTATTTTGACTTGTATTTTCTTGGTGAAGTGAAATTTTTTTATATCTCTAAACAAGTCTTGTTGTCAACTATTTTTCAGTTTAAATAGTTCATGATGTCAGCCTGTTAGAGGTTTAAATTTGCACAAAGAATCTTTCTAATGAGGCTTGACAGGGCATGTATCCAAGCAGAAGTTTGCCATCTTTTATCTTAAGCTTCATAGTAAGAGTTCACCATATCTTTTTAATGTGAGAGAATGTGAATTGGCAATACTTATTCCATACATTATTCATTTAGGAGACCTGCTTATCCAGAACTCACAGCCCAATTATTACTCTAGCCAGAGACCTTATTTCTAGATTCATGTTTTCTCTTGGTGTACAGCTGTAAACCACAAGTGAAGTTTCTAATGTTAGACAAGGTGTATCCATTAGTTCCACTAAAATGCTCTAACCACCGGAGCTCATTGATTTTTAGTTTCATATATCTTTAATGAGGAGATTAAATACTTGTTTAGGAAGCACAGTCTAGCTTAAGTGGTGTTTGTTCCTACAGCATGTACAGTTGAAGACCTCCATAACCTCTCCCCTAGGTCATGCCATGGAACAAGCTTTTTCACACTAAAACACAAAGCTACAAGTATTTCTATAATTATATAAATATATGCATATTAAAATTATTTTTTACAAAGCGTCAGAATAACCACAGGAGAGACAAAAATATTTCCACTTGTCTGGCATCTGGGTGTATCTTCTAGAGTGTTGATTATTAATTCTCCATAAATGTCTAGCAAAATACTAAGTCCAGTTTTCAGATGAAGACAAAATATATCTTGAATCATGATCGTGATCAGATCATGAATTGGTGTTGATTATGGGGTAAGAGAAATGACTAAGTCAAGGCCAAAAGCGGATGTCACCTAAGTTCCCCTGGGTCATCAAGAAAAATTAAAATCTGGTCAATGACTAGAATATTTCTTAAACATTTGAGATAATTATAAAATAACTGCAGTGAGAGATTAGGCCAATTCACTGCTGGCAAACTAAGCCAAAGTGAGATCAGAATAAACAGTAACAAGCAACATTGCCTGACTGATTATGCATGGTACCGCTAAGTATGGGATGCTGCAAGTCCCTTAAAATAGGATCAAGCAGAGTGATATTAGCATTTTCTGCATGCAGAGCCTTTTGTGTGTGGTAAGCAAACCATACTCTAAGAGAGCTGCTGTGAGTCCCTAGGTAATCTAACCAGACAGTGGGAAGAGAAGATCAACTGATTGCTCATCCCACTTTAAAGAAAGAAGTTTTCTCCTTCAGGGAAAAACAGGGAGAAAGTGAGGATGGAGTTGGGGGAGGGGGGTGGCAGAGGCACATGTGGGGAAAATAGAAGCGTGAGCATCCAGGGAAGACTAAAGTAGTCGACATGTGTCTAGTTCTTTTTTAAAAATCTATTATCACACCTTTAGCAATTTAAGGATCTGTTCTCCACAATACTGAGATAATTACCCAAAAATTCTTAGGACAAAATTGTTTCTTATTTTAATAAAAATATGTGGTTCTAAAGGAGGTCATTTAAACAGGTTCTTTTTTCAGATACTATAGCAGCAGGGTAAGAATGTGATAGGAGATGCAACAAAATAGTACTCCTCAGCCTAGGGGAAGATATTCATAACAAATACAGACAAAGGTAATATCCCCAATATGGTGAGCTGTTTTTTAAAAATCACTAAAAATAACACAAACATCCTCAAAATAATACTCAAAGTTTGGATAAGGACATGAAAAAATCTCAAAGCTAATAAGCATATTTTAAAACATCTAACTTCACTAGTGATTGTATAGATTATTTCTGAAAAACATTTGAATATATGTATATATTCAGAATCTTTAAAATAATCAGAACTTACGGCCCAATGATTCCAGTAACTGCTGCTTTCTTACTGTTGTTTGAGACAGTGTCTTGCTCTGTCACCCAGACTGGTGTACAGTGGTGCAATCATAGTTCAAACTCCTGGGCTCAAACGATCCTCCTCCCCCAGTCTCCTAAATAGCTGGAATTACAGGTGCACGCCACCACACCCAGCTACATTTGTTGTTTTTATTTTGTAGAGATGGGTTCTCACTTTGTTGTTCAGCTTGGTCTCTGACTCCTGGTTTCAAGCAATCCTCCTGCCTTGGTCTCCCAAAGTGCTGGGATTACATCTGTGAGCCCCCACATCCAGCCCAACAACTATTTCTAACAAATAGAAACTGTGTATCATGACATTAAGAAAATTCTAAATATCTAATCAAAAACAGAAACATTGAAATAAATTAAGGTATATTCATAAATGAAATATTCTTTAGCCATGAAAATTACATTTAGTAATAATTTCAATGACAAAGAAAAATGTTCATGATATAGGCTACATGAGAAATCATTTATTTATAGTATAGTTTTAATTATTGAAAAATATGTCCAGCAAAAAGAAAAAGGGAAATCTTGACTTTTTAACACTGGTTACATAAAGATTATTGAATTTTATGTATAATTTTCATTTGATTTTTAGTAATTGTTTTTTCTAAGTTTTCTAAAATGAACATGTATTATTTTTCAGAAAAAAAGGACAACAAAAATGTCTGAGAAATACAGTAAGCCTCTAAGTCAAATGTATTTGGAAAGTACCTGTTTAATATCCCCAAAATTTTGTAAATATGAACATTTTACTTTAAAATATGTCATTTGAGCTGCTTAGGAGAGAGTAAACATAATGAAAAATAATATATTCTTCTATCATTTTGAAATGATACAAAATGAAAGATTTTGTTCACTTCATGGAAATTTTTCATATGTATAATATTAAGTATTTCCACATTAACTTCTGCTGGTCCCAGAGATCATTTTCAGTGGACACAGTAGCTCAGGACAACTTTATTCCTTCTGTATCCAAAGATAGAGAGGCTTATTCTATTTTCTAGTGCTGAATTAGTGTGCAGAATTTGGCATAGAACTGTTGGGCATTGAAGGACCACTGCAAATCACTACTTAATTTTTAAATAAAATTTTTGGGTTATGTTTGAAGGCAATATACACTCTGTGGGTTCCTAAGGGTTAAAGTCTACAGAAGCAATCTGGTATCAACTTGCTGCACACCTAGTGTGACAATCGGTATTCAAAAATCTCCATTCTAAAATGGCATGATTAATTCAGAGATTGGGCTGTACAGTGGTTCAATATTTATGTATAATCTTTGTACAAATTTTAAAATGGCCTTCATTTTGTTCTGATTTTCTGCTTTCTACTTATTGAGCTAACAATACTTTAGAAAACAACTCAGAAAATTGTATTTTGCATGACCTAAAGGCGTAACCATAATGCCCCTTTTACTGAGCCCTGACCCCTAATATTTTTCTAGGCAAGACCCTAAGAGATGTAGAAAATTGAGAGGGTGAAGGGGAAAATCTTCAAAAGCAGCATGCCTCTAAATTGATACCATGTAAACCTCTCATAGTATTGGGAAACCACTGCTGGAGGTAAATGAAATGAATTCACTGGGGCATCTAATCCTATTCCTGGAACATTTAAACTGTTTAAATGCACTGACGGGCAAACAAACTTCAAAGCGATCATTACACCCCAGACACTGTTGCTTGTGTGGCTGAAATCTTTATGAGATTAGCCCCCCACAGAGAGAGAAGTTAAACACGGCCAGAACCACTTTGAAACTGTCGGGAGGATACCCATTTACTGGCTGAGGATCCGGGCAAATGTGCCTAATTCCCAATGTGCCTCTGCCCCAGACCCAAGAGCCACCTATTGAGCTTAAAACCCCACTTCACTCTCTGCAGCCTTCATTTGTCGCCTCTGTGACCTCAGCAGCACTGACAACCCTGGACCTGCACAAATATTCAAAGTTCCTAAGCACATCTTTGGCAAAGTATTCATTTCCCTGTCGCTATTGTCTTCAAAGAATTAAATGATGGATAGCACATATTGAACACATATTGTAAAACAGTACAACTAAGAAGTTGTTGTTGTCATTGTTGTTGTTGTTGTTTTCTTCTGTTTGGTTTCAAACATATGAAAAATAATTAGCAAAAATAGAAAAATGTATTGTCAAGATTTTTTTCTGTCAACTTTTACCCTCTTTTCCTTAAGTATCTCCTCAATTTTTATTCCTTCCTTATCTCGTATCTTAAATTCATAATGCAATATCAATATTTCATTTGTTAACTAATTTAAGAATAAAACTTTTAGTTATTCCTAAACTAGCAATGTGATTTTCACTTATATAGATGGGGCTAAAGAAAAGCAACACTAATTTATTCAACCAACCTTGAGTTGCTTATCATGAGATTCGTTCTAATTGTTGGAAAGACAAATCCAACGGAATCATTCTATCATCAGGTGGCCGTTCAGAGGGTGAGGCAAGGCAGACAAATCTGAGGATTTGAGGAATGCAGAACAGACACATAAAGGAAGAGTGAATGGCAATGGAGGCTTGGATATATTTTCTTCCCCTGATCTTTTTATTTCCATGGTTCTTAATTTCTGAAGTTCTACATTTCTTAGAAAAGTTTGTGCTATCAATTTTCAAACTCGAATTTCAGAGATGGAAGCTATTTCCATTTGATTCACTTTGTGGAGTCACACTGAAAAATTTATGAGAACATAAATTAGTTTTTATTTATTCCATGACATGATGCCATCAAGTTAATTTGGTTCCCTCTGAACATCATGGCCAAGAAGAGGCTTTTCCATAACCTGGAAGAGACTGAGGAAAATGTTGGCCATCCTGAGGTCACTGCTGTGGAATGCAGAATGGCCTTCTAGGTGTTCTGTTAGGTACCTCAATGTTCACGGAAGTATGTTAATTTCATTCCCATCAGGACTAAATGTTGAAGCCCATGAGTTGGCCGCACTAACCAGCTACCTTGTCCAGGTACCTAAAAATCTCAAGTTTAAAAGAAAAAAATAAGAGAGAATGAGAGAATTTAAATAGCCTAAAGAGAATACAGAGCTTATCTAGTCCATGGTATACTTTAAAATCTGTCTTTCATTATGCCACTCTGGCGGGAAACATCACCCCTCAAACACATTCTATTAGTTCCCCAAAGATTTATTACTTCATTGCTTTGGGGTATAATTCTATCAGGCTATGTAGTAGAAAATTATATGTAAGCTCATTGTGAAAGCACTGTTAGAATATTGTGTCCCATGTTTCAGCGTGCTCTCTCTCTCTCTCCCTCTCTCTCTCTCTCTCTCTCCGAATCCATGAGATAAATTTATAACTGGGCATAGAATGGGAAAAAATTAGAATATTTATGAGCAATGACCTGGTCTGTTTTTTATCTCATTAAACACTGTGAATCAAAAAGCTGATCAGATCTCCTTTATGTTGGCTGCTCAAAACTTCAGTGTCACATCCAAGGCTCAGTTCACTCAAGAATGAAAACTCCCAACATTCGATGTGCACAGATTACTCTCAAGCCCAACTTAGTATTCTAATTTTCTTGTCCCTCACACCTTTCCTTCATCTATTTTAAATGTTGATTCTGTCTTACTGGATTCTGTGTATTTTGTTGAGTAATCTTAAATCATGTTGAGGATAACAGCATATACAAAAATAAAAACAACAACTACATATCACCATTCTGAGACATGCCCCTTTCCGTCTTATACCTGGAAGACTCCAACTTTTGTTTCTTATCTGACAATGCTATTAATATTTGCCACTCCAGCAGAAAGTTTTACACAAATGAACTGGTGTAATAGGATGTTAACCTATAATAAGAGTTTGTCACACCACAGTCACACTACAGGAGATCTGCCATTGATTTTTCAGTAAATATGGCATATGGTGAAAAATACAGTGTGTGTTCCTCAGCACTAAATTTTTCAGTGACCATTTTTCTTTTTTGCTGTTTTCTATTCTGCTGTCTTCAGGTGATATTTAATAAAATGTTCTCTTTCCTCAGTGTTTGAACTTGTACTGACATGGCTAATGGGGCCTGTACTAAAGTTGTCATCTGTTTCACCATTAATGCATTTGTAAAGTTTGCCTTCATTCTTTGGTAAAGCGTGAAAAACAAATTAGGTTTGAAAAAAACCTACTGAGTCATGGAATGGAAGAGTAAACATGGACCATGCCTCCCTGGATATTTAGGTTACCCAAATCCTTACAGGCCAAAGGACAATGTCTGAACATCATATAAAGCAAAGCTCAGAATACGATTTTTTTTTATGTATGGCAATTGTTAAAAGATTCTTTTTTCCATTTGGCCTAAATTTTTCCTTCTGGAACTCAGGTATTTTGAATTATTATTCTTTTCTAAACATAAGAAAAATTACCAATATTTCTAATTTGAACCCTTTGGAAAGGCAGGAGTACTGAGATGAAGGTGTCGTTGGGAAAGGACTGCTCACTCTCATGGAAGATGACATTTACCTTACAAAATGGTTCTAGTGCAGGGTCTGCTTCTCTGACTTGTGCAAGCCCAGAAACTTGAGTCTGTCAGCAAGGGGAGAATGGATATACCTATCATGGAAAGATACAGATCAAGACAGTTCACCGAGACTAACACATAGAAATAATTTCTTTTCTTGGTAGTATGAGTAGTCTTTTAGTAAATCTCTGTCTTTCACAGGGCATTGGAAAGTTGGAATATGGGGAGCCTATTCCTCAGTTATTCTACAGATGTTGAACATCAAGTATGTAAAGACACATAAGATACCAAGTCAAATAAGACCTGTTCCCTGACCTCAAGAAATGTGTATTCCACTAGGCAGACGCAGACATATAAACACGATCAATGAAAGTCTACACTATGAATGTTCAAGACATTAAATCTAGTCAGCCTCAATGATAGGAATATGCTTGCCTGTAGAAGAAGATTTTAAAACTACTGCCCAGGATTCCCTCTTCTACAGAAGGTGATGATTGATTGGAAATAATTCTTTATATGATTATTTTATACTTTATCCATCAGAGAGGAAACTTCTTTCCCTTACTGTCAATTTTTCCACTTTTATCTGTGTGCATGCTCCCATTATGTAAAGCAGATAGTTTTAAAGTCACAGTATGCATCTGCTCTTGGATAAATTACATAATTTTAAAAAATATTTAATGGCTCCCTATATCCTTGAGAATAAAATCTAAATATCAATGTTGGGATACCACAAAAGGACCATATTTCCTACCTTATGTTCTTCATCCTTTTCCCCTTACTTTATGAGCCTTGTTAAGTGCACAATTTATCCCATTCATTCAATCAGTCTGCAAACATTTATTAAACACTAACTATGCCCAGGCACTGGCATATTTCTGGTCACGAAAACATCACCAAACTTGAAAACGAAGACCCAAACCACTTCTTTTTAAATTGATACATAATAATTGGACATTTTATGGGGTATATATGACATTTTGATACACATATACAATGTGTAATTATAAAATCAGGGTAACTGGGATATTCATCACCTCAAACATTTATCATTTCTTTGTGTTGGGAGCATTTCAAATCTTCTCTTTTGGCTATTTTGAAATATACAGCAAATTATTTTTAACTATAATCACTTTACCGTGCAATTGACACTAGAACATATATCTTCTATCAAATTGTATATTTGTACACATTAGCCAACCTATCCTCATCCGTCTCCCAACCTCTTCTTTTCCCAGCCTCTGATAACCATCATTATACTGTCTAACTTCATGAGATCAACATTTTTAGCTACCACATACAGATAAGAACATGTGACATTGATCTTTCTTTGGCTGGCTTATTTCCTCTTACATATGATTTCCAGTTCCATCCACCAAAACTCTTCTAAAATTAAACATTGAAATAAATGTGGGCTCTACAAACATTTAAAACAAATTAATAAATAAAAACAAGTAAGATAATTATTTACTTGCTTATACCAGTTCAGGATCACAGGTGGCTGGAGCTTATGCTGGCAGCTCAGGGCATAAGGTGGGCGCCAACCCTGGACAGGACACCATACCATTGCAGGGCACACTCACATACACACTAACACTCACTTAGACTGGGAAAGCTTAAACACACCAGTTGACCTAATGTGTACGTCTTTGGGACGCGAGAAGAAACCGAAGTACCTGGAGAAAACCCACATAGATGTGGAGAGAACATGCAAACTCTACACAGATACTGGCTCCAGCCAGTAATCAATATTTTTTTCTTCTCATCAATGTTATAGCGAAATCATGTTGAGTGAAATGATGGTATTCAAGGACCTGCTGTACCTAATTACCTCCTGATTGTCTTTGCCTTAACTCATCAACTCATAGGAAAGTCTCATGAGAAAAAGATTTGTATGTGATTCATCTTGGTATTCCCGTGGGATTCCAGAGACTTTTTTGGCATGTTGTATCTCTGTTTTCATTTATTTTATAGAATTTATTTTATGTTTGCCTTAATTTTTTGTTTACCCAAAAGTCATTCAGGAGCAAGTTGTTTAATTTTCATGCAATTGTGTGATTTGGGAAGATCCTCTTGGAATTGATTTTTATTTCTATTTCACTGTGGTTGAAGAGAATGATTGGTATAATTTTTATTTTTTTTTCAGTATATTGAGAGTTGCTTTATGAGCAAGCATGTGGTCGATCTTGGAGTATGTTCCGTGTACAGATGAGAAAAATGTATATTCTGTTTTTGATGGGTGGAGTATTCTGTAGATGTCTATTAGGTCCAATTAGCCGAGTGTCAAATTTAAGACCAGAATTTCTTAGTTTTCTGCCTCAATGATCTAACACTGTCAGTGGGGTGTTGAAGTCCTCCACTATTATTGCATGGCTTTCTAAGTCTTTTCTTAGGTCTACAACTACCTGTTTTATGAATCTGGGTGCTCCAATATTGGGTGCATATATATTTAGGATAATTATGTCTTCTTGTTGAATTGAGCCTTTTATCATTATGAAATGCTCTTTATTGTCCTTTTTTACTGTGAGTTTAAAGTCTGTTTTATCTCACATAAGGATAGTGACCCCTGCTCTTTTTTTCTTTTCTGTTTGTGTGGTTTATCTTTCTCCAACACTTTACTTTGAGTCTGTGTGTGTTTTTATGTGTGAGATGGGTATCTGAAGACAGAAGATGGATGAATCTTGTGCTTTTATCCAACTTGCCACTCTGTGCCTTTTATGTAGGGTATGTAAATCATTTACATTCAAGGTTAATATTGATATATGAGGTTTTGATCCTATTGTGAAGTTGTTAGCTCATTGCTTTGTAGCTTCTAATAGTATGGTTGTTTTATTGGGTCAGTGGGCTATATATTTAAGTGTGTTTTTGTGGTAACAGATATTCTTTCAATTTCATCTATAGAACTCCTTTAAGGATCTCTTGTAAGGTTGGTCTAGTAACAAATTCTCTTAGAACTTGCTTGTCTGGAAAAGATTTTATGCTCCTTCACTTATGAGGTTAGTTTTGCAGGATATAAAATAATTAGTTAGAATTTCTTTTCTTTTAAACTGCCAAAAACAGGCCCCCAATCTGTCCTGGTATATAAGATTTCTGCTGTGAAGTCCACTGTTAGCCTGGTGGGATTCCCTTTGTATGTAATCTAACTTTTTCTCTAGCTGTCTTTAAGATTGTTTCTGTAGTATTGACTTTGGATAGTCTGGTGACTATATGCCTTGGTGATGTTCATTTTGTAAAGTATCTCACATGTGTTCTCTGGATTTTTTTGATCTAAATGTCTACCTCTCAGGCAAGATTAGGAACATTTTCTTGAATTATTTCCTCAAATATGTTTTAAAGGTTTTTCCATTGTTGTCCTTCTTTCTCAGGAATGCCAACAATTTATAGGTTTGGTCACTTTATATAATCCCATATTTCTCAAAGTCTTTGTTCATTTTTTAATATTCTCTTTATTTTTGTCTGACAGGGTTAGTTTGAAAGATTCATCATAAAGGTCTGAAATTATTTATTCTGTTTGGTCCAGGCTATTGATAAAGATTTCAATTGTATTTTGAAACTCGTTAAGTGAATTTTTTCAATTCCAGAGGCTTTTACTGATTTCTTTTTAAGATGTTTATCTCTTCCTTCATTTCATGGATTGCTTTAGAATTTTCTTTGTGTTGATTTTCAATCTTGTCTTGAATTTCATTGTGCTCCTTTGCAATTCATGCTTTGAATTATTTATCTGTTATTTCTGAGTTTCCATTTTGGTTAGGGACTATTGCTGGAGAGCTAGTGTGATCCTTTGGTGGTATCACTACATTCAGATTTTTCATGGGACCAGAATTCTTGCATTGGTTCCTCCTTCTCTGGAGATGCAGGCACTTTTTATTCTTGTAATTATTTTCATGCAGTTAGAATTGTTTCTCTTTCTTTCTCTATTACATATATATTCTTATATATATAGCATATATAATATATAATATAATATGTAATATATTATAAGAATACACACACACACACACACACACATATATATTCTTTCCCATGTTCCCCAGCGCCTCCACCCAGGGAGAGTGACTGTAGAAAACGTGGGTAGGGTGTTTTGGCTTTGTTTCTATAGCCCTGTGCACTTCTGTTGGCAGGCTTTATATTGGGCTATGCAGTTTGACCTACAAGACAGTAGATGGCACTTATAGGTAAGAGCTGACTACAGCCAACATGGTTGGGTATATACTTTACCTTTGTTTACTGGAGAAGCTATCGGTTGCCTCAGGCAGTGGGCTGATTCATGGAGGGCACAATGGTATGAACTCCCTGCTCCCTGTGTGGGAAGAAGGTCACTATTGCGGGGGGCGGTGCTTTATGAGGCAGGTCTGCCTACAGGATCCCCTGAGGGCAAGCACAAGTACCAGCACCTAGGAAGAACCTGGCATATGGCCTAGTGCTCAGAAATGTGCCCAAGTGTGGAGCTGGAAAACCTCCTTGGCCCACATTCTCTGAACAGAGATGAGAGGTGGCCTAAACTCTCAATCCAAAATAGTGGGTATTCAGAATGCCTGGAGATGCGCCTTGGCATGGAATGGACAGGGACTTGCTGCACCGTGATCTATGTCCAGCAAAAGTAGGGCAGTTCAGGATGTTGATCCAAACAAGTGAGTCCTCTGAATGCCTGGAGATCTACCTGAGCACGAAGCAGAAAGGGCCTCCCCATACCTAGATCTCTGAACAGAAAGAATGGGGCAGGTCAGGCTGCTGACCCAAGTGAATGGGTGCTCCAAATACTTGGAGATGTTCCTGAGCATGAAGCAGAGTGGGCCCTCCTACACCAAGATCTCTGCACAAGAAGGGTGGGGTGACTTAAGTGAGCTGGTTTTCTGAATGCTTGGAGATTTGCCTGGGCATGGAGCCGAGAGGGCCTTGCTGTACCACAGTCTACATCCCAGAAGAGTGGGGCAGTTCAGGCTGCTGAACCAAATAAGCAGGTGCTCCCAATGTCTGGACATCTGCCTGGAGCCCCCCCTGCACCAGGATCTCTCCACAGGAAGGATGGGGCAGCTCAGGCTACTGATCCAGCCAAGCTATTGCTCCAAGTACCTGGAGATCTACCTGGGAATGGAATGGAGAGGACCCCCCTGCACCAAGATCTCTTCACAAGAAGTTTGGGGTAACTCAGGCTGCTGATGCATGCAAGCAGGTGCTCTAAATGTCTGGAGATCTGCCTGGACATGAAACAAAGAGGGTCCTCTTGCATCACATTTTATGTCTAGGAAGGGTGGAGTGGTTCAGGCTGTTGACAGGTGAATGGGTGCTCCAGATGCCTGGATTTCTGCCTGGGAGTGGAGCAGAGAGGGACCCACTTCACCACAATCTATGTCCATCAAGGGTGGAGCAGCTCAGACTCCCAGTCCAGGCAAATAGGTGCTCCAAATGCCTGAATTACTACTTAGGGATGGAGCAGAGAGGGCCCCACTGCACCACAGCCTCAGAGAAGTAGGGTGGGACACCCAGAAATAGTATATGCAGACTGATTCCAGGTCACCAAGCTGCCCCTGCCTGCAAATCTCACTGCTCAGGGGTTATATGTGTTTAACTTGTTGAATTGGTTAAGTTCCTCATAGATTCTGGATATCAGACCTTCATTGGATTCATAGTTTGCAAATATTTTCTCTTATTCTGTCGGTTGTCTGTTTACTCTGTTGATAATTTTGTTTGCTGTGCAGGAGCTCTTTGGTTTAATTAGGTCCCAGTTGTCAATTTTTGTTTCTGATGCAATTGCTCTTGAGGACCTTACATTCTTTGTAAAAGTCAGTGTCTGAAGGGTATTTTCTAGGTTTCTTTCTAGGGTTCTTATATGAATAGTTTGCAGTATTACATTTAAATATTTAATTCATCTTGAGTTAATTTTTGTGTGTGGTAATGGTAGAGTCCAGTTTCATTCCTCTGTACATGGCTAACCAGTCGTCCTAGCACCATGTATTCAGTAGAATGTCCTTTCCCTACTGCTTATTTTTGCCAACTTTGTCAAAATTCAGATGGTTGTAGTTGTGTGGCTTTAGGAAATGTATCACTGAATGGATTTACTTCCCTTCTTGCTATTGGCTTGAAAGAGTCCCAGGATATTCATTTCTGGATAGTTTTACACCATAAAGAAACAAAATAGAGTATTTTAATTTCAACTTGACCCAAGAGAGAAAGAAAACATGAATTCCAAGGAATTGCCATTTAGGCATTTACGACCAGATCAATGTAAATTTTACATGACCACCTGGTTTTCTCTTTACATCAGCATCTTGAAAGTGGCAAAGTTTTGGTGCTCAATGAACACCTTGGAAATATTTGCCTTAAATTAACCAGAAAATTTATATGAATGAGAGAGTTGGGACAACATCTCCTCCTAACCTCTTTGTCCATGTTATTTTTATTTTTCTAGAGGTAAATACTCTGTTTTCTGTGATTTCCCACAGCCTGGCTACCCTCTTCCTTTCCTAAATTTTATATTTGACACTGCCATTGACAAAGGACTACCTCTTTTCTTCTATCAGATAAGCTACAAACTTGCCATTTTATTTTTTATTTATTTGAAACAGGGTTTCACTCTGTTGCCCAGGTTAAAGTGCAGTGGCATGATAGCCCACCAAAGCCTCAAACTCCCTGGCTCAATAAATCCTCTCACCTCCGCCTCCCTCGTAGCTAGGACTACAGGTGTGCACCACCAAGCCCAGCATTTTCTTTTTTTTAATATCTTTTGTAGAGTCAGGGTTTCGCCATGATGCCAAGGCTGGTCTGGAACTCTTGGACTCAGCAATCCATCTACCTCAGTCTCCTAAAGTGCTGGGATTACAGGCATGAACCACCACACCTAACTGAACTTGCCCTTTTAAATCCCAGTTCCTAAGGCTTTCTTGCTCCAGTTCACAAGACCTAATTACCTCCACCTATTTACTAAGTGTTCTCCCTCAAATCAGTCCAGAAACTATGGAATTCATGAGAACGTTCTTGGATTTTATGCCATTTTGGTATGAATCCCAGTTAGATGGTACTTTGAAAATATGGGAAATCTACTTAATATCAACTACTATTATATTTTCTTTATACCCTCAGTGACCAACTGCAGGCATGTTTTTAAATGTCCTCATGATTATTTTTAATCCCAGGAAGAATTCGACTTGTCTGGTGTGCTTAGAAAAGTGCATTGCTTCCTCCAAAAACTTTACCAATGAGGTTCATTGATGTACCTGGAAAAGATGTAGACAGATGTAGACCTAGAAAAGATGTAGACAGAAGGAAGTAGCCTTTAAATAAAAAAGATTTCCTTTTTTTTTTTTTCCAGACAGTCTTGCTCTGTCGCCCAGGCTGGAGTGCAGTGGCGTGATCTTGGCTTACTGCAACCACCTCCTGGGTTCACACAATTCTCCTGCCTCAGCCTCCTCAGTAGCTGGGACTACAGGCATGCCCCACCATGCCTAGCTAATCTCCTGATCTTGTGATCCACCCCCTCAGCCTCCCAAAGTGCTGGGATTACAGGTGTGAGCCACCGTGCCTGGCCCCTATTTTTCTTTTTTAAAATTATGATAGGCATTTTAAGGAGCATGACTTTAAATATTAACTTAGCCCTTCTTTCTGAATTAGGTAATACTGAAAGGAAAAAGAATTGGCGTCTCATGGGGGAAAACGTTTGAATTCAGTGAGAATAGAATTTTTGAAACAGTAACTCTAGTTCTAGTAGAATTTTATTATAAGAATCTGAACACTTGAAAGATTGAGACTAGATAGCTCTATCCATAAAGAGAAGCTGCCAATTTTCTGGCCAAGTTGAGCAATTACTTATCTTTTGAATTTAACCAATTTTTTAAAAAAATCATTCTAGCTTCAAAATCCTACCTTCTTCTCAATAGTGGATTACTTTCGTTAGAGACATCTGGTTAATTAGTTCAGTTTTGCACTTCATTTCGCCTGTGAGGACAGAGGTTGAAAGCTACGTCTGATTCAATCCCAGAGGCAAGGAAGCATCGGGAGGGCATCGTCTACATCAGTTTCTCAGAACGAAATTATAGTCCAGAGAATGAATACAGAACGTACTAACTTGCAAATTCAAACAGTTTTTGATTATTTAGGAAAATAAAGGTAAAGCCTGGCATGGATTACCTTAAGCCACAGACATTTGACAGAGAATCACGTTAGGCACCAACTCAACTGTTATGAAAAGTTCCATTTAAAAGGAGAATTGTGTTGAATATATTTGTGCATCAGCTCTGACAATTCTGTACATGATTTTAACATCTCAAAGCCCAGACGAAAGTATTATCATTGCTGAGAAATAGAAATATCATCAGCAAACGTAAGATCCTTTTATTATTCTTGGTAGTAGAAAAATAGATCCAAACATTTCAAAGTGTTGGCAAGACTTATGCAAGACTGTAAATCAACACATGCAAGCAATAACTACAAATTCCTGTCTTCTTGCCTCCTTTGCTCAGCCAAGATGTAAATTCAAATCATAAAATAGTAAAATAGTAAATAAAAAAAAAATTAACAAAGTTGAAAGGCAAAGGACTGAGTCAAGGGATAAACTAGATAATGTATTCCTAGAAAAAAAAATAGAAATTCTTCAAGAAGTTTTTAGGAAAAACTATAATATACAAGAAGGAAAACATACCAAAGTATTTAAATAGCCACATTTTTTACAACAACCTATCCTATAATTTTCCCTCTTAAATTCATTAAAGGACAGAAAGTCCTGAAAACCTTTAGTAATTCTATAAATGCAGGATTATAGTCATAAAGCAGTGGAATTCCTTTTTAAGGCTAGCCACTTATACCAACAAAAACCACAAAAGAGGGTGTAGTTTTTGTTTCTTCTTCAACGGCCTTGCCGTATTTGGGTTACAATGTATAGATAGCCATAAAGATATTTTAGGATGTGGATATTAGAATGGAGAGTTGGCTTACCTGAGGTTAAAGCACTCTTTGAAACAACAGCCCAGTAATAGTCCAATTTCCAACTTAGAAAATGAAAATTATAAATTGCCATAGAAGTTTGGTGTGGAAACTGCTACGGAAGTAGCTACTAAAGAAAAAGACACATACCACTCAACAATAAAGTTAATCTCACATCAAATCAGCCAAATTACATTAAATAAATGCCTTCTAGACTGCACATGTAGCTGGAGGCTATGAACATCAAGTTATTTTCCAGCATAAAACTTGAACAGTATATCCTAACACCCTACCACATCCCTGCATTACTATAAAAAATATCAAAGAGATTATACACAGTCTGTTGGTTGGCAAAACCTGGCAAATTCTCTCCACTTTTCAGTATATGCAAACAAACAAAATATATGGATAATACATTTTACAAAAATCTATAACATAAAGGAAAAACTGGTCTAATGAGGTGGAGGGAATCAAACCTACAAAAGTGATTTTAAAATAAAACACATAGGAAAAACTAATAACACATTTATTTTAGAATGCATCTACTTTGTGCTCTTAAGAAAATAATACAATCAAGATAAAGGGAAAGAGAGCGTTATTAAAAGAAAAATGTCATACAAACCAGCTGCATTAGGAAAGAACATGGTGTCATTTCAGTTTTTCTGCACATCTATCACTCACTTTAAAAAAATAAATTATAAGATGAAAACAATAATCTCCATTACTATGAAACCAGGAGACAGTCGCAACCCTAGGCTTCAAGTTATAAAAAAAAAAAAATAGCTACCAAGCACATTGAATTTAGGATGAAATTGGAGAAGAACCCTGAGGAAACACACAAAAGTCTACAGTTCTTCTACAACATGTAGTTTCTTAAAGGTTCTAGATGCTAAGCACAGAACACCTGACCAGCTGCCCTTTAGTTAGGACAGTTAGTCTGATGTTGTGGACAATATAGAAGTTGGTCCTAATGATGATTTTTCACACCACAGAGCATGAAGTGGGGTCACGCAGGAAGCCTTCAGATGAGTCATGTTTGGAGGAAGCCAGCGGGGAGAATGTCAGGGTGAAGGAGCAATCGACTTGGAGGCAGCTGATGAAAACTAAAGAAATATATGCTACTTTGTGACATGAAGTACATTTATAAATCACATAGGTTCATTATGAATCACATTTATCTTCTCACTCCAAAGAGGAGTAGAAGCGTGTCATCTAGCATAGCAGTGATGCACAAGTTATTTAAACAGTAGAGTTTATGTATCAATCAATTAGAACAAACACTGGCCAATAAGAAGGAAGGGAAATACAGGAGACAAGCATGTTGGAAAGTGAGGGCAAAAGTATTCTTATATGCCAATGGTATGAACCCATACATAGAAACCCCAAGAGAATCAACTGAGAAAACAAGTAGAGCATTACAGTAAGTCAGCAAGGTTGTATATACAAAAATCAAAAGCTTACACATACACAAATGAGTTAGAAGAGATAAGGAAAGAAAATTTGACATTTTAAGAAGTAACAAAGGAAACCAAGGTAGGTATAAGTATATCAAGAAATATGTAGATTTACTTAAAGAATAATTTGAACTATTAAGGGACCTAATAAGAGAATATGTTAATAGAGACCATACTTTATTATTTCATCAAACTTGAGATTCCATTCCTTCTAAAACATACCATTATTTTCAAATTCACTATTTAAAAACTGCTGCCAATTAAAATATTACATAATCCTTTTTAATCATTGACTGCAATGTGTATCCCAATTTAAGAGATAATGAAATGAAAAATGTTCATTTTATAATTGAAATATTGTATATAAGAAGTAGCTAATACCTAGAAATATCCTGGCAACATTATTGAATTTCAAGAGTAAACACAAAATTCTTTCAGGAACCAGGCAATAAAAAAAATTACGAAGGAATTAGATCAACCTTAGCTTTTCTTAGAATGTTGAGTGCCAGAAGACACTAGACTCATCTTTGGAGTTCTGAATAGAAAAGGATGAGATCCAAGAATTCTACGGTCTGCTAAGACTTTTTTTATGTACAAAGGCAATTAAAAAATATTCTGAGATAGAAGGCTTAGAAAATGTATTACTATGTTCTAGAAAAATTTACTCAATAATCATGCATCTGATAGTCATGCAGTGAATTAAAGGAGAAACACAAATTATAGTATAAAGCACTGAAGTGATTATTCATTTTATAAAATCAGAATTAGATTTATAAATACATTAGACTAAATTAAACATAAATTATAGTGATATATTTCATATATAATATTAGAAATATTAATTCAACAATAAGACCATAATAATCTTAACCTCTTACTTCAGAGAATATATATCAGCCCCATAGAAAAGTGTTGGAGAGGCAGAAAAAACAAACCAAATTCACTGTCTTATGTAAGTAAAATTGTCTAATTCACTTTTTTCACATTCTTTAAAATTAGTTTCTACGCCTAAGATTATAAAGTAGAAAATCTGACCCACAATGTCATCTCATATATCTGTTAATATTTAAAATATTTTAAAATAAATGAGTAAAATAATACCTGTTTATGGTTTAAATTTTTGGATAGTACAGACAGGTATAAAATGCAAAGTTAAGTTAATTTAATGCTCTAGGCCTTCTTTCCATTGGTAACAATTGCTAACCAGTTTCTTATTTATCCCTTCCAAAGGGGATAAGCACATACACACACCCAAGGGGGGAAAAAAATCTTTAGAAATGTTTATACTAAAGGGATCATAATGTCATAAATTATCTGTATTAGTACATCTAGATTATACTATTCAAAAGTTGTTTATCCTCCCCCACCATCTTTTGTCCCTTCTGGAAACACATATGCTTTTCCCAATGGACAAGCAATTCCATGTGGTAAGGGATTCAGAGGGTAAGGGATTGTGGCCTGACCTTCCTCCATGCTGTAGAAATGACAATAAAATACAAAAAGCAACAACTCTACACCACGATATTTGATTTGAGACTACTGGAAGATAAAAGGAATCTCTCCTCATCTGAGATCATGAATAAAAACCTCGGAGATGTTGGTCATCTTTTCTGGCATTTATCAAAACCTTTACTGTATTACTTAGAGCAGGCTAGCTGCTGTAGCAAATAAATTAAAAAATAATAGCACAAACACAATAGAAGCTTATTTGTTGTTCACATAAAAGTTGAATGTGCTTTCAGTTTGGAAAGGGTTGATGGGGAGAAGTTTAATCCAAATAGCAATTCAGGTACTCAGGCTGTTGGAAGTACTGCCATCTTTTGTGCATGACTTTCAGGAATACCTGGACATGGAACATGGCGTGTTGATGCGTTTGGGGGACATTGGCCTAGAATTACTTCCATTTCCATTCTATCCACTGGAATGCAGTGAGCGAGTCCACACAAACCGCAAGGAAGACAGAAACATAATCCAGCTATATAACCAACAGAAGAAATGGGTTTTGATGAGCAGCTTACAGTCTCTGTCAAAGTCTTCCATTCAGACTACCAACTGTATAATTGCCTACATTATTTCCTGTTTCCATATGGATCTCCCTCCCCTAAAACAAGTATTGCATCCAGGAATACCTGTCCAGGATTCCTGGATGATGCATAGGCCTTTCCATCAGGTCCAGATGTGATTCCTCAGTCAGGTAACTCCCAAACCCAACCCCATGTTTAATGAAAAAGCAAGGATAACCATCATGTAGGAATGTAGCTGGAATTTTATGTATGTTAGGTTGCTGAATCTTGGCTTTGTGTTAATTTCTCCAAATTCATTAAATGTCCTCTATCTCCTTTGTTGAGACAGATTCTGTCACACCCACTCAAAGAGGTTATCCTTGAGTTTTCAATCATCTACCCAGCTCAATTTAGAGTTCTAAAGCCAAAGCTCACTCTTTCACGACTTCTTAAATGAGCAATCTTAAATATTTATGTGTTTGGTCCTAGATATCAGAGGCTTATGGTAAGTACTTCCTGGAGGATCTTAATACAGCTTTCCTTACATTTTCCTTTTCTGTCAGGGGGGTCTTTATCTCATTTATTTTAGCTCCTGGCTGCCGTTCCACTGTGTCTCTTTTGGTGGAGGAGGAGGATAAACTCCTATGAAATTATGAATACTTTATCTTAATGCTTCTTTTCTTCCTGATCAAGAGGAATCAATGGAAACTCCTAAATATTGCCTTCCTTTGCTAAGATCTTTTGCTGATAGGTAATAGTTTCTATGTGTGACTATCTACTCACTCCTCAGACCCCTTTCTCAAAGTCAAGACATTATCAGTGAGATTTCTCTAGATTTTAAACACTTATCTTCTTTTGCTAATATTAAAGAGGAAAATGGACAGTGATTTAGAGATAAACTGAACCCCAACAAATCTTTTTTTTCCCTTAATCCCCATGTTTTGAAGATTATGACAAGATATAGGGTCCCTTTCCTCATTTGATTACTATTAGTTCCTTTTTTTCCCCCTCCTTCTTACAAATCACTTTGGTTATTTTGTTTGAAACTGGAGAGGCAAATGTAGACTTGATGCCACTCAATCTATTCAGATTGTATTCAGAAGTCATTTTATTACTTTTTCATTGATTGATAGCTAGTTTAGGAGAGTGTTAAAGACATGGCTTCTGGGACCAGGACATTCATGTTTAAACATAAGCAGGGCAACTTGCTAGCTGTATGACCCATAAAAGTTGCTTATCCTTTCTGTGCCACCGGAATAATAGAATAACAGGAATTACCTTACAGGATTGTTGTGAGGATTAAGTTAGGTAATATTTACAATGTAATTGAAAAAGTTCCTGGCACTTGGTCAGCTATGTAAGTGTTTGTTAAATAAATAAAATTAAAGAGCTTGGTTCAAGTTATTTTTTATTGTGACTCTTAAAGCCAACTACCAATAGAATTATCTGAATATATAGCTCCCCATCACTGGAACATTTACAAATTGATATGGATAGATACAAAGAAAACTTTAATAAATTAGAACTGTCAGAATATATATATGTCATTATCACTTGTTTAACCAGAAAATATTTAACCCTTAGATATTTAAAAGCACATCCCAATCTAACAAATCAAAGAGGATAAAATAATTTACAGATGATTATTAAATAATAAAAATGATCATATACCAAAACTTCTGTAATGTGGACAAGCACAATATAAAGTTTAGCCTTGAAGACTTTCATTTATGCTGCTGGTGGCCTACCCAAAAACCCCTTCTTTCTTTCTAAGAGAACCCCAAGTTTGTCCATCAATCTAGCCCTTCATGACTGAGATGAAGGTCACCCCATTGCCAGCTGTGGGCATAGATCCTGACAGGCTAATTGAATTAGTTATAGCATTCCTTACAAACTGCTGTTGAAATAGGGATGCTCCCATGACTTGTGCTGATCTAATCAGATGAAAGAAAAGGATCTGGAAGAGAAGCGTTCTGTCTTCCTCTGAAAATGAACAAGAAAGTATGTAACCTGGCTACTACCTGGCCACCTTGTGACCATGATGTTAACCTGTCTGAAATGGGACCTGATGTTAAGGAAGACACAGAAGAGAGATGAAAAGTACCAGAGTCCTTAATAAAACCTTCAAGTACTGATCCATAGCACCTACCCTACCTCTTGACTTACAGGGCTAAGAAATTAATATATACTTTTATTGTTAGACTCCTTGGAGTCAGCATTTATACCACTTGTAGTCAAAAAGAACCTAACTGGTACAATTTCAAAAAAAATGAATAAATTGAAAATACAACTAAAAATTAAATAACAATGAGAATAAAACAAACCACAAGAAAAGGTAATAAAACTAAAAGCAGAAATGCATGAATTAGAAAGCAAACACTGAACCACAAAAGGAACTAAAAATCTGTATAGATAGTTTCTTTCAAGCCTAATTATTATATTAAGAAATTCAAAAAGGGTTCATCACCAAAAGATACAACAGAATTTAAGATGTATTGATTATGAGGAAATATATTACAGAAATTTATCATAATAAACTTGAAAATACTCAGGACACAGAAACATTTTGGAAAACAAAATATCCAAATTGAACAAGGAAGAATTTAAAATGCTGAAGAGTAACAAAACATTGAAGATGTTATAAAATTAACTAAATGGTTATTTTTAATAAACCCCCCAGGGCAAATTTGTGTCAGTTCTGTGATATTCCATTCTACAGAACAATGCGAAGGTATTCACGTGACATCTGGACAAGCAGGTTGAGTTACAGGAGAGGGACCTGAACTTAAGGAGCCCTAACCTTTTCCCATGGGCACTAAGATCCTCTTTCCTATGCTTCCAATGGGGACACGATCTCTATTTTCTAGGGCTGTTTGCCAGACAAACATCCTTGAAAAGATAGTCCTAAAACAAAAGCAGTCGGTGTCTCTGTTCACAGGATGTGCAGAAACCAAAAGATCCATGCAGAATTGTCTCCCAACATTAGTAACTCCTCTACACCAGGAAAAATTGCATATATAGGTCAATAAAATTTGAAATATAATATTTTCAACAACTGTGGTGCACAAAGAGCTGATAGATATCCTTGTTATATAAAGAATTCTTAGAAATCAATATCAGAAGCACAAACAATTGAAAGAAAAAAACTGGCAAGGGGTATGACGAAGGGAGAACAATTCTCAGAAGAAATAGCAAAAGTGTGAAGCTGGCTCATGCCTGTAATCCCAGCACTTTGGGAGGCCGAGGCGGGTGGATCACAAGGTCAGGAGATCAAGACCATCCTGTGAATGGTGAAATCCCATCTCTACTAAAAATACAAAAAATTAGCCGGGTGAGGTGGCGGGCGCCTGTAGTCCTGGTTACTCGGGAGGCTGAGGCAGGAGAATGGCGTGAACCCGGGAGGCAGAGCTAGCAGTGAGCAGAGATCGTGCCCCTGCACTCCAGCCTGGGTGACAGAGCGAGACTCCGTCTCAAATAAATAAATAAATAAATAAACAAATAAATAAATAAAATAAAAAACGTGTAAAGCAACAAATGTTTAAGTACAAAACTTTACTAGTTTATTCAGAACTCAGAATAGAAACAACAAATAGCATTTCTCAGCAAGTAACTTGTCTAGCTTAAATTGGACAATATTTCTAAACGTTTCTGAAAATGTGGGAAATAGACATTCTCATATACTGTTGGGGATGTAAACTTTCACAAATGTTTCAAAGAAATATTTAGCTCTGTATCAAGAACTTTAAAAATATTCACACAATGTGACCTAATAATTCCATGTGTAGTAATAAATTCTGGGGAAATAATTACAGATAAAATACTTTTACATTAAAGGAGACTCAAAGAATTCTTATTAGCAAAACTAAAATCAAAATAGCCTTACTCTCCAATAATAAGAGAATGGTTAATTTTTTTTTTCTTAAATCCTATTTAGATTTCTTACATTTAAATTCTTGAATTTCTTAAATTTAAAAATTTCTTAAGTTTTCTTAAGAAGTAATGTCGTGTAGCTAATTAAAAATATGCTATCAAAGACTTTTATAACATGATGAAAGATGTAATGCTATCTCTATTACATGATCTCAATTATTAAACCATGTTAAAGCCTGGAAGGAATTTAAACTAAATATCAAGCATAGTTACTCCTTAGTTTTATGCTTACTGACTTTTTAAATTTTATTCCTTTTTACTTTACTATATTTCTCAAGTTTTCTACACTTTACAACAAAAATATTCAAAACATAAACGAATACCAACTATTTTTTAGTTCCTTCTGGTTTAAAAAGTTATCATTACTTAATTGATAGACTCTGCATAATTCTGAGGAAATAAGTGAAATAAGATAATCAGTTGATCTGTGGACAGACTGTGTTATTTTTAGTACCCAAAGGACTTCCCATGCTCGGTTTACACTTGTGTTATGGAGAAAGGGGAGGGAAAGAAAACGCAGCATGAAAACAGTGTGAGGCATGTTCAAATCCACTGCTCACAGCAGGGAAAAACAATTGCTTCCTCCCCTGCTTCCAGTGACCTTGTGGTGAGGATCACAGTGCTGGAAAAAGAATCCAAAATTGGCTTCAGTGTGACTTCCTTCTGTTATTATTATGTTAGCAAATGCCTACTCCAAGGGACCCTCTGAGAAACCTAAAGACCTTGTACTAACCTGGGCCTCTTGGTCTAGAAAGTCTTCAAATGGACACCTGCTTATTTTATGAGATGGACAGGCTCAGAACAGTCAAGGACCTCCACGACAACCTAACCCCTAAGAATGACTGAATCATTAATTTCTAAGGATATGACCACACTCTGAAATAATTCTCTGTGATTTTAAACCCCTGTGGATTGGGAGAACTCTTCAGTAAACACATATCCCTTCTTTGCAAAGAAAAACAATTTGCATATTATTCTTTCCCAAACACTTGTTTGTTACTTCTATCAACATCAATCACGAAAGCTTTCAGTGTAGGTGCTGAGGACAAAGATGAAAATAGGTGACTTTAAATGTTTGTTTATAAAGATGTTTGAGGGGATTAATTTTTATCTGGCTATTCAAATAGGATTAAAGGGATTAACTTGAATAATAAAAGCGCATTATAAATACGTATGTTGTCTCTAATTAATAGGTTCAGATATGAATATAAGATATGTCAAATTATTACAGAATCACCTGTAATTACGTTATTTTTAAATAATGGAAAGGAAACTCATGAGTCATTATTAGCAAAGAGATGACTTTGGAATAAGGCAAGCTCATTCAGCTAATATAATGCTTTGCAAGACACATTTCCTATTTATATGTACAGTTAATAACATCTATTATGTAGTCTTAGTCCTAGAAGCCTGTGTTTGTTGAGAGAAATACTTTAAAGCAGAAGCTTAATTACATAGTGCTCAAGTTTCTCTGGCAACATCAAAGCGAGAAAGTCATTTGTGCTTTAATGCACATTTTGAAAGAGAAAAGTTTTCAAGTTGAGAACCCCACAAGTTTGAGACAAGGAGAATGCAGGAGGAATAAAATGTTAGATGAGAATTTATTTTTCCAGTATATGACAACAAAAGCAGTAAGAGGGAAAAACTGTTTTTCTTCTTCTTCATCTTATTATTATTATTATTAATCATAATAAAAAAAACTATAGCCTTTTGGTATTTGCTCCAAGGTTTTGCTCTCTGAGAATTACTCAGGTACCTTAGAATTGGAAATATTCCTTTTCAATTTTGAATACACCGAAAAGGTTCCTTCAGTTCTCTTTACTCACATTTCTCTCCAGACACTACAACAGACACATGTTAAAGAAAATTACTAAAGAAACTTAGTGTCCTATTGCAAGAAGTCTGCAGGTGACAATAGTTTTTGCAAAATGGTTTTAACCTAACTCAGAACTGTGACCCCAAAATTCACAAATTCATATTATAAAAATGTTTATCAATTTGTACATGCGGACAATAGGAAATATAAACCTAGGGCTGTCCAATTTAATATGGAGTTCATAGAACCGAATGGATATGTTTTTGCATTTCATAAGGCAGATAAATGTTAGATACCATTAAATGTCCCTCATTTAATAAAATAGCTGGAAAGATGCTGACAGCTCTTAACTGACAGCCAAGCTCCAATCTCCTGCCTCTGGTTCCGGGGGTGTTCTACTTACTAGTATTTTATCAAACAAAGAAACTCAACTAAATTTTGAAAGGAGGAGTATTTATCTTCAGTACTATCTGATAGAACTTATGAGAACCGTGTTCACGGTCAGCATTAAACAAATCCAAGAACGAAATCAAAATTGGTCTTTGGCATCTGTTTCCTCCTCTTTTGTGTCCCTCTTCCCCCTTGTATTGTCCCTTGTCTCAACGAGAACCCCCTATCTCAAGCCACAGGATTCTCGTGCCTCACCCACACCCATCACGTACACTATCATTGCAAAGTAAATTAATTTGCACAATACTGTTAATATTCAATTCATTTTACCTTATTAAAGAATATTCTCTTTTTGAACTTGGCATCTTGAAGGCACAATATTGTGCCTCAAAGGAATGAATTCTTCCTTTTGTCCTTCCTTCTTTTCTCTCTTTTATTTCTGTTTTTAACCAGAGAAGAGATCAAATAAATCGAAATAGTCAATTAACTTCTGTTGCATATCAAAAATTTCTATTATAAACACATCATGAGTGCAAAAAAGCCAGATAACTATTTGTTTCTTAAGTTTAATGTAGAATAATCATCAAGTACCAACAGCATCATCTGTTACTTTAATACAATTATACTTGTGAGAATATTCTACAAACCACCTATCAATACCCACCTGAAATGTCCAGGATGCTGAAATCACCAGTAACTTTTTGACTATGTCTAAAGCATCATAATGCAAAAAATAAAATGAGAACAACATTTCAACATTTTGCCTAATTCTTGCATCTCTTCAGTGCGTGGTGATTTATCTATTTCCCCTAAAGTGATGACATCTCTGCCCTCCCAGGACATGGCTTTTAAAGTCATTGATTAAAACAAAATGCTAGATGAGATGGAACATAAATGTCACAGTCATCCTTGTCTGGATTCCTAGTACTGTTTTCATACATGACGCTACACTTGAAGACCCCAAATATACCTCAGTAGTTGGAGCAGAAATCAAAACCTAGATCATCATTTAACTCTATGGCATTTGATTTTGAATTTTACATCTTGGGCTCTCATGGTTGCCTTATTTAAAGCCCTTCTTTTTGCCATCACTTCTTTTGAACTCTGAGAGATGCATCCATCATGGTATGAAATTGGATCTGTAGCTATAGGAAGTGGAATAATAATCAGAGGTATATATATATAAGCCGAAAGCCTCTGCATTTCCCCAAATCATCCTCTGTTGTAGGAATACTAAAGTAATGCTAATGCAAGAAAAGATATTCCAGTGTCATTTTAGATTTCAGACACTGCACATTTGTACCCATGATTATGTCAAAATATACACATAGGCATCATTTGAGAGAGAATTTATTATAAAAGAAAATATTTTTTAAAAACCAAAGCTAGCCTGACCTTGCTTTATTTATTTTTTAAAAAATTGTACTTGAACTGGGGTTGAATAAATTTGTCCAGCTTAACATGAAATTGTATTCATCCGAAAATAAAAAATAAAACTGGTAAACCTATTCATGTGGAGTAAAAAGAAGAGAACATAAAAGAAAAACATAAAACATCTCCCTTCTGGCATAAAAAAATGCATTTTTTAAATCAAAAGAAACCTACTTTTATATAAAAAATAAAGAATTGAAAGTCTCAGAAGCAAGGACATTCACATTAAATGCCGGGGATATCTACCTAGGGGAAGAAAAGGGAAAAGCATAAAAATGATGATTTTGTAGGTTTGAATTTTCTTATTTTTTTAGATCTGACGGTCAGACACATCCAGACATGAATGCAAGAGACGGGAATTAATGAATGTTTATCCTTTCAGGTTTGCATACTCTTGTGAAGTAAATAACTTCTCTTATACCTAGACTTGTATACCTAGAAAAAATAAAATGACTTTTTGGGGGAGATTCATCAAATCATTTATCCTAAACCAAGTAGAGTTCAATTGATTCAAGTTTGGCTTCCTGGACCCCAAGGATCAATAGGACTAAGGTAACATTTCTAATGAGCTTGTTCTTTGCCTTTGAAATGCAGTGTTCTATGAATTCAGCGTTCCCAGTTTCCCTCAACCAAAACTAAAAGAGATAGGCAAAAATTGCTTTTCCTTTGCTATTTTCTGTTAGTTTTTAAATCTATTGCTTGCCATCACTAACAGATGCTCCTTGGATGAGACTGCTAGAGCTGTGGCGTAAAGCTATATGGGTTAGGGAAGCTCAGAAATAGCTAAATAATTAGCTACAAAAACGCACTAATTTTGAGAAGGGATTTCCAGTTAATTTATTCATCATTTTTCCTTAGAGTATAGTTGGTGAAATATTATAGTAAAGATAAGACTCTTACAAACTCCAAACCTCATTTATTTCTAAATAGTCCTTTAAGGCATATGTCTAACATTTAAAAGTTCAGAGTCTGTAAACTCAAAGTTCATTAGACACAATAGAATGGAAACTAAAGGAAAATCCTCAGTCTAATTTTTCCCACGTCAGGACACCTTAAAGCTCAGCTGAACTTCTCCTTCCTTTACAGAAGGGGAAAAAATCCAACATGTAAAAAGATCAGATTGCAGTTTTCAAGTTGCAGCCTAGAAGGAATTTTTAGCCTTTAGTTATAAATTCCAGAAAATAGGAGTTTATAAGGGAAACAGTGACAGAATCTTAATTATGGCAAAGAAAAGGGCAATGCTGCCATGAAAAGGAACTACTCCTGAGATGAAATGCTTCATCTTTGAGTGAGATGTGGCCTAATCAGTTAAAAGGAGAGTGGTGCGATGATTCAGGGCCTCACTTGTAGCAGGCTGTTTGGGTACCCTTCATGAAACTGACTGTCACCTTCACCTTCTTCCTTACAGACTACACCTCACTTCACTCTGGACAGAGTCGGGAAAAACGTCATAAACAACCAATTATGGCAAATTGCTTTTTGACAAAAGCTGTTTTCCAACACATGTATCAGAGAATCAGAGATGGTGGGAAGGACAAGAAGGGCCGTCTGGTTCAAACTCCCTGTCTACGCAGATAAAAGCTAAATCATCTGACAGAGCGGGAGGTGGCCCAACGATCACGTTTTCAAGTGAAGGAAAGTTCACATGCTCCCTTAAAAACTCTGCACTGGCTCTGAAGTCAAGAAGTTTGTTATGACAAGCTCAATTCTTAGTTGCCCCAGTTTTACCCACTTCACCTCACTCTATTCTCTGTCATCATGAAGTGCCTTCTGTAAATATACTTTGACCACTTGGAGAAATTTTTGAAACCCATCCTTAGGTCTCTTTACTTGTCAAATAACTTCAAATTCCTTAATATTTATTGGTACAAACAAAGGTCAGTGTCCTAATTTTTTGTATTAGTTTAGCTTTGTTTTCCCCTGGAATCTTCTTGGCACGACCACATTTCTCTTCCCATTACAATTCATCACTGTAACCCAAACATCTGACACCGTGCCTAGCCCACACTAGGCATCCAGTAATCATTTCTGAGAGAAAGAATAAATGTAAGGGACTACACAGTAGACACTTAAGTACACGTTAAACAACAAACCAAATTTAAAAGAAGTATTTTCGCCTTCCCAGTAGCCATTTCCCAAGTTTCAGTTTTCTTGATTTAAATTGTATCTAAAATACAATGAATTCACTGTCTTTGTTGGTTTCGAAGTTACACTAATAACAGGCAAAACATGCATCTGTCTGGCAGCAGTATTACGACCCAGAGAAACCAAATTTTATACCCAACAAACCAATGTCTTTAGAAAGCATATAAATTAGCAGTGATCATTGTTTTTCCCATAGGAAAGCAAACCGAACAGATGCAAAGCAGTGCATCCATCAGTAGGTATGGTGTCTATGGTATCCCATTCTCACGTAAATAGAAGTTCTAAAACTCTGAATATTTGCAGTAGGACTCCAAAGGCATGACTGAAATAGTTCTGGCTGCTCAGCCCCAGACACATATTGATCACAAAATCTTACTAAATAAATCTTGGAAAGACAAAGCCGTAACCCACCATGTTGCAAATTCGTACCCAGAAAATGAAATGGTAAGAGGAAGCAGGAAAAAGAGAGGCATCCAGGACACCATAGAAATGAAGACTTGCTCCTGTTGGTTATTTCCCCATTTCTTTCCCTCAGATAAAAGGTGACAACTCCTACACTTGTGATAGCTTGCAAAGGAAAGCTTCCATCTGAGCCCACGGAGAGCTTTCTAACCAAGCACCAAAACTGAGCAACTCTCTCAGAGTTTCTCCAAAAAAAAAAAAAAAAAAATTCTGCCAGTGCTCTCCCTAGGAACAGATATCTTCAGGCTAGCAATCGGGAAAACAAAAAGATATAAAGGTCACCTACAGTGTATCACCTATGGGTGCAACTCAGAAATGAAATACACTGCATTCCCTTCATATCTGAATCTGAGGAACCGAATAATTCTGGAAAGAAAAACACCACAAGGGTAATCTTGAGTTAGTTGACTACATGACTGCACACATCAACATGGCATTTTGCCTGATTTTACAGTTAGGAGCATTTGTTTTTATGTTCATGTCTCTCATATAGGATTTTACTTGGATATACTTTTATGCGATAGCTTTTAAATTTCCATTTGCATACTCTTTTGGAAACAGTGAAAGAAAGGGTAGTTTATTTTCAATTCTAGCCAGGCACTGACACTTGGAAGAAAAGAGAGAAGGGAAGGAAAAAGAAAGGAAGGAAGGGAGAGATACAGAAAAGAAGGGAAGAAGGAAGTAAGAAAGGGAGGGAGGGAGGAAGCTTTTAATTTTTAACAAAATGTCATAGACAAACTATAAGTAGTCTTTTGCTTGATTCTTTTATAGGGTAAAATGATTCTGACTGGAACAAATTAACAGATGTTTGACATGTTCAAATGCAGACAGATGAACAAAATTCAGACTTTCCATAATTGTTGTAAGCCAAAAGCGAGGATAAAATATGCCCAACTATAACTAAGGTAATCAACTTTCCGAGTTAGGTATAAAGATAGAGACAGACATGGAAACACACACACATATACATATATATGTATATACATAGAGATATCCATCTGTGTTTATGTATGAAATGTTTTCAGCAGGTGTACATTAAACAAGGCTTGCACCCGAAATACGGGATTCATCTCTGATCATAAAAATTTCCAATTTCGTGGGGTTTTTTTTATATGCTTTGTACATTAAACTTAAGATTTCCTGTGATAGACTTATTGTGCTAAATAATACTGTATTTCAAAGTACAGCATGAAATCTTTCCATTTTGACCCAAAAGATATCAGCATTATATGGCCATTGATAAGAATAGAGGCTTTGTGAAAGAGAACCTCAATGATTATTCTTTTTTTTTACAAGAATATCAATGAGCATTTGGAGACAACAGCTAGGGTCACAAATAATACTATGCTAGAGCAGCTATGTGGTTTAACTGAAAACATACATAGTACTAAAGGCCTTGCTTTAAATAAAAATGTGAAGCATTAACCACATATCTGACTTGATTAGAGCAATGATAGAATCCTCAGGATCAAACGTGAAATCTGAGTGGGGCGTTGATAACATCATGTCCAGAAGCTTGAACCTAGATGAGATTTTGTAGACCAGCCACCTGCCATTCATGCTCCCCAACACCACTGTTCAAACTTGCTCGAAAGACTCTTAGAGGCTTTAATCCTCAAAATCTTGAAAAGTAATCAGTGTGCCACAGGCATTAAAGCTGTAAACTTCTTTTAACCTTTCCATTAAATACCAGGAATCTTAGTCTGATTCTGACAGGTGACCTGGGTGAAGATTTTCATGTTCATTTGATGCACACACATTTTTGCGTTCCACTGCTCATGCTTGTTCGCTGTTGGTAAATGCCAAACGCATCTGGGGAGAAGAGTTTTGAAAACAATTAGACAGCCTGAAAAGCCCCAACAATAAAACAGAACTCTTTACATTGCAAAGCCAAACAAATGACTTGGGCAAGTATAATTGAATAAATCCTGGGCTTCAGTGCAGATGGCTGTTTTTACTGTCTGTCTATGTCGGGATCTGCTGAAGGTTCTTTAGTTCGTGTGTGTGTGCACGTGTGCGTGTGTGTGTGTGTGTGTGTGTAGAAGGCTTTTTTATATGAGATTTGGCATATTGCATGTGGCAGGCTGTTGAAAAATGAATAAAGACAGGGGAAAAAAGGCAAAGCACATCCCATTGGTAATGAAGGAAAGCAGGTTGCTGACTGCCCATGTGCCAGTTCTCCAGGTTTGCCCAGGGGCTCCCAAGATCATTTCTTTGCCCCCAGATTTTCATGTTGAATTACCGCTCACAGTTTCTAAATGAACATGCCTCTTATTTTATTTAAGACACAGTGGGTACTTGTATTTGACTTCCTGCTAGGCAATACAATATTTAGTGTTTGCTGCATACACAAATGGCAAAAGATAAAAAATGGCCTTATAAGCATAATTTCAAATTTGTTTTGTTTTTTTCAAAGAGATATCTTTGCTCCAAGCTTTCAAGAGGCGGACATCAAGTGAAAAGCATTTGTTTTGTGCTGGTTTTGCCTGAGAAACTCTGACCAGCGAAGTCTATGAGGATTCATCAGGAGCTTTAGGCTATGGCCTCATGGCTTTGGCCTGAGGCAAAGCTGGGGGCTAAGGCCTTTTCATGTGGGGGGTAAAGAATAAAGAAGGAACACATCATGTCTCGGTTCTTACTGCTGTGCTAACTGGTACCCAGAAGCCTCTCCTTCTAAAACGTGGCTCGTTGTTACTATGCTGCTATTAAAATAGAAACGAGCAGCATCATAACTTATTTGTGACCTACTTAGAAAAAATTCAAATTAGTCTACAATGGTCAAAAGGAATACACATTGAAAAGAACAAAAATGCTTTCCCTCAAAACGATAGCTCAAAGGAGTAGAGAATGGGATAAAGAAAAATGTTTTTCTCTGAATATGTGAATGTCACACTTGGCATTGACCACCTATCTTTTTATGTGATGGTCTTTTTTTCTACCATTCATTTTAAACGTTTGGTCAAGAGGCAAGGCTTTGTATAACATCGTAATCATTTTTTGAATAAAAGATTGTCATATCTACATAATAAAATCCTATATATTTTTAAAATTTCTTTTGTTCCAACAAGAACTGCAAAAATAATCTGCAAGCCTGCTTATTTGTTAAGTGCTTCTTAACTCATCTCTGACCCAAAGAATGCTCTTGTCAAAATCCAGGCCTATCAATAATTAATGATGTTTTTAACTTTTGATCTTCAGCCACAACTTTTTTTATTTTATTTTTTTAGGGCCCAATTATGATTGTAACCACCTGCAAAACAGAGGGAGAGGACACCTGACAAATTTTCAGAAAAGGCTGTGACCTATGAAAGCAGTAACAGCATTCCTGGAATGTTTTTGTCTTCTTGTGTTTTTGCCCCTTTCTGACCGTCTTTGCCCCCATCCCCCAAGAGAAGAGTGGCTTTAATAAAAACGGGGTGAGAGAATGAAAGCATTTAACACAATAACCACTCTAATATGATATTTTCAAGAAACTATGTGCTTCATTTTAAAGCCCACTCTTTGGGGAGGGAAAGATAAATTCCTAGAAAGCAATTGCTGAGAAATAGCCCATTGCCACTGTAAATATACTCCTCCAAAGATAGTGAGGGTGGGTTAGGAAGCCCTCTCTCAGCAAGCCTGAATCTGAATCTTAAGACGCATGGTATCCCATACAACTTTATTATTTAAAATGTTCTTTTCTAGTATGAAAACTTCAGGTGTTCTGTGCGATTATCTTAAGTGCTTCTAGATTTGTGGCAAATTAAGTATATAAACCTTAAATAGTGCAGTTGTCTAAAACAGCAGTACTTATCCTTTTTGGCACCAGGGACAGGTTTCGTAGAAGACAATTTTTCCATGGACTGAGTGGAGAGGGGTGCAGGGATTGTTCTCAGATGAAACTGTTCCTTGTTCCACCTCAGATCATGATGCATCAGTCAGGAATCTCATAAGGAGTGTGCAATGTAGATCCCTTACATGCGCAGTTCGCAATAGAGTTCGCGCTCCCATGAGAATCTAATGCCGCCGCTGATCTGACAGGAAGCACAGTTCAGGTGGGTAATGCTCATTCACCTCCTGCTGTGTGACCCAACTCCTAACAGGCCATGAACCCGTACTGGTCAGCGGCCCGGGTGTTGGGGACCCCTGCTTTACAACAATCACCTCCAGCAGGCAGGGAGATAATAAAATAAAAAAGGGTGAAGGTAGAGGCGCAATAGTGACCTGTTAACTATAGATTCAAACCTGAGGAGGCCACTGCTTCAAATGCTGCCAAGATGGAGCAATTAATATGTTTACTCTTAGGATTTTAGGTCTATAGCTCTAAATACTACAGGCAAGTTTGGCTAATTTTTAGTCTGCACACATATTCAGTTCAAATGCAATAAGACCACTTTACCATTAGCAATTCCCCATGTTAAAAACAGTACTCTCGGCATGCCAGTCATGGAATTGGGGGAGTCGTTTACATGTATCACTAAAGTAATTAATAAGCATTCTTCTGAGAGGTTTTTTTTTTATAATTCAAACATTGGTATAGAATTATGAAGTAGGATAGGAAGTAGGGTTGGAACGAAGAGAAGACTGCGTTTAGGATCCTCCAATCATTTGTAATTTTTCCAAAAATTTACTTGTAAAAATTGCCAAAAATACAGAAAAGTTGAAAGAACTATATACTGTTCACCCAATTCATTGCCAAGATTCTACAATTAACATTTTGCTATTTTTGATGTATTACATATCTACCCATTCATCTATCCTTCTATTTATGTATCAATCTCTCATATGTATTGATGTAATTGAGTTAGTTGCAGACATTAGTATGTATCACCCCTAAACACTTAAGCATGCATATCATTAGCAGAGTTTAATATAAGTTTCTTCTTTATTTCTAGGTAAAATCTACCTACTGTAAATTGCACAAATCTTAAATGTGTCATTCTATCAGTTTTGAAAATTTATATATCTGGATAATCCAAACTGCTGTCAAGATATAGAAAATTAATATCACTCTAGAAACTTCTCTCAGGTTCCTTCCCAATCTCCACTGCCAGCACCTCCAGAGGCAACAACTATGCTAATTGTTTTCATCACACATTTGTTTTGCCCATTCTAAAAATGCACATAGATGAATTACTCAATAGGTTCTCTTTGTATAAAACTTCCTTTACACAGCATAATGTTTTCAAAGATTTACCCGTGTTAGCACTTAATCAGTTGTCTGCTCCTTACATGGTTGATTAGTATTCCAATTGTTTGAATATGCCACCATTTTGTTTCTATCCTCTTGATGAATACTGGAGTGTTTCCACTTTTTTTTTTTTTTTTTTTTGGCTATTATGAATAAAACTTTAATAAACTTTGTTATAAAAACTTATTTATGTATACTTTAATATTTCTTAGATTGATTACCAGTAGTGGAGTTTCTGGGTCACAGGGTAAATATATGTACAGTTTTATAATAAGCTCCTAGGAGTTTTCCCAAAGTGCTGTACCATTTTAAACTCCCACCACCAAGTGTATGATGGAATCTCTAATCATTCCTTTATTAAGATTTTCAACCATTCCTGTGGGGGGAATATAATGAGATTTCATGGTGATTTTTATTTGTACTTTCCTGATGTCTAATGATATTGAGCTCTTTTTCATGTGCTTATTGTTCCTTTGAGGAGGGTCTATTCTAATCTTGTGCCTGTTTTTAACCAGGTTGTTTGCATTTTTATTATTGAGTTGTAGGAATTCTGTATATATTCTGAACAGAAATTCTTCATCAGAAATATGTTTTGTAAATATTTTTCCCCAGTCTTCGACTTACCTATTTGTTTTCTCAATGATGACTTTTGATGAGTAGAAGATTTTAATTTTGATGAAGTCTAAATAAGTTGTTTATTATCACTGCTTTTTGTGCCTGAAGATATTTGCCTATCGGCAAGATGCAAAGTTTTTCATTTAATGTTTTTTGTTTATTTGTTTGTTTGTTTGTATGTTCGTTTGTGAGACAGAGTCTTGCTCTGTTGCCCAGACTGGAGTGCAGTGGCATGATCTTGGCTCACTGTAACCTCCATCTCCCAGGTTCAAGTGATTCTCCTGCCTCAGCCTCCTGAGTAGCTGGGATTACAGGCACATGCCACCACACCCAGCTAATTTTTGTATTTTTAGTAGAGATGGGGTTACACCATGTTGGCCAGTGGGTCTCAAACTCCCAACCTCAAGTGATCCTCCCACCTCGACCTCCCAAAGTGCTGGGATTATAGGCTTGAGCTACCGCACCCAGCCTAATTTAATGTTTTGTTGTTTTTGTTTTTTTTTTCTTAAGAAACTTTATTCTTTGAGCTTTTATGCCTAGGTCAGTGATCCAAATGATTAATTATTTTGTGTGATGAGAAATAAGGACAGAAGTTAGTGTCTCTATCTCTCTCTCCAAAACCATTTGTTGAAAAGGCAATCATTTCCCTATGTACTGTCTTAGCCCCTTTGTAAAAATCAGTTGACCAGCTGATCATATATATGTGAATTTTTTCCTGGACTTCATATTTTGTTTCACTGATATGAATGAATGAATATATATATATATATATATAGAGAGAGAGAGAGGTGGAAAATATATATATCTATATAACATATGTATACATATCCATATATATATATCCTTTAACACCACACTGTCTTGATAACTATAACTTTATAGGGTATTCTTGAAATTAGATAGTGTAAATCTTCCAACTTGCTCTTTTTAAAAATGGCTTTGTTTATTATAAGGTTTTTAGTTGAATTATCATACATTTTAGAATTAGCTTGCCAATTTCCATAGGAATTTTGATTGAAATTGTTTTGAAAATATAGGCCAATTTGGAAACAATTGATATCTTAACAATAGTAAGTCTTCCAATCCATGAATATAGTATTTCTTTACATTTATTTAGGCCTTTCATTTATCTTAGCAATGATGTATAATTTTCAATGAAGAGGATATGCACATTTTGCTAAATTATTTCTAAGTATTTTATGTTTTATCTACACCATCTTAATGGAAACTTTTTAAAAATTTCACCTTCTGATTGCTGCTAGTATATGAAAATATTCATGATAATTGTATGTTGACATTGTATCCTATAATCTTGCTACATTTACTTTTAATTCTAATACTTGTTTTGTACATACCTCGAATTTTCCTTAAGTAAATAATGAGGGCATCTGTAAATGCGTATATTTTTTACCTTTTTTCAAATAATTATGTCCTTTATTTTCTTTTCTTGTCATGTCACACTAGCAAGAACTTCATAGAGTGTTCAATGGGAATGTTGAGGGTGAAAATATTTATTTTGTTTCTAAACTTAGGTTTAAGCTATTTGGTTTAATGGTCTATAAATATAAGTAGGTCAAGGGAGTGGCTAGTGTTCATTATCTATGAACTTGCTGATTTTTTATCAGTTATTCTATCAATTGTTGAGAGAGGAGCATTAAAATCTTCAACAATTATTGTGGAATTATCTGTGTCTTCCTTTAATTCTGTAAATTTTTGCTCACTGTTTTTTGAAACTCTCTTATTAGACACATACACACTTATAATTATTATATATTTCTATGAATTGACTTTTTATCACTATGAAATATTTGTTCTTATTTCTGGCCTGATAGCTTTTGATATGTTAACTTGTTTAGGCTTAGCTATAGTCATAAGACTTCTCTTTCCAGTAGATTTCCAGCTGGAAGTGTGGACTACAAGGATATTTCTTGGCTAGACTTGGAGACTAGCGGGGAGGAAGAATACATTTTAAAGCATATACATATCTTCGACTTTTTCAATCAAACACTGATGTAGGTGCTACTGTGAAGGGATTTTGCAGATGGAATTAAAGCGTCTACTTAGCTAATCTTAAATTAATCAAAATGAAAAGTATTCATTTGAGGTGGGCCTGACTTAATCAGTTGGAGGGCCTTTAACAGAGAGCTTAGGTCTTCCCTAAGGGGGAAATTTCAAACAGCCACTCGATCTGCCATTATTATTGCTTCCCCTGAGTATTTTCTTCTAGATTAGCTATGGACAACAAGCCTTATTCCATGCTGGTAAGATTTGAACTTGTTCATGATCTTCCCCTCCTGACTGCCACCTCTACAGACTTCGCATTTGATTAACGTGCTCCCAAAATTGAATAAGCCAATTTCTTATAATAAATATAAACATAAATATAATTATATAAATAAATACACACATATACAGGTCCTACTGGTAATACTCTTTTCTTGAATTCTACTTTAGCATTTTTAACCTATCTGCACCACTATATTAAAAATTTTTCTATTATAAATAACATATAGTCTCCTTTTTATTTGGAGTATTGAGTCCATTTATATTAAATATAAATATTGATAGTAGATTTTTATATATATCATTTTACCATTTGTTTCATTTTTTTGTTGTTCCTCTGTTTATTCTTCTTGAGTTTTGTTTCTCTATCACAAGCATATTTTCCTTTGTGTGCTTGAGCATGGCTCTCATAGCTACTTCAAAATCTTTTTTGCTAGTTTCAACACCCAGGTAATCTGTGTCAGTCTTTACTGTTTGTCTGTTCTCTTGAGTATAGGTCATGTTTCCTGCTTTTTTATGTATAGCAGTGTGGGATTTTGCATAATATCTTGTAGAGACTCTGGATTCTGTGATATTCCTCTAAAGATTGCTGAATATTTTGTTCGTTTTAGTTGGTAGTTAACTTCTCTGAATTCAAAGTCTAAATGTTATTGTCCCTGTGGTGGGCAACAGCTGAGATTTCTGTTCTGTTATTTTAGTCTTAGCTGGGCTCCTTAGAACCTGCCTATGCATTCACAGTTTAAGGGGTTAGCCAGAAATTTGGGCAAAGTTTACACAGAGTGTTCAGTTCTCTACCTCTTTGTTTCCTTCATTGTCAAGATTACTTCCCTCACTTCACACCTACTATGCTAGCTCTGGACCCTGTCCTCTAGGACTTCAAGTCTATAAAACTACAGCATTCTGAGTCTTAGCCAGCATGCTCTTTCTCTGATTGGAGCCATCCACCCAGCAAACAGTGGTAAAATAAGAAATATTTAATGTTATTTCCTTCTTTTAGAAGTCCACTTTTCTGCCATTCTACCTACATTTGGTTGCTCTCTAGTATCCTTAAGTAGTTTTTTTTTCTTTCTTTCTTTTTAAAAATATCTTCTTCAGACTTTAACATTATTCTCTGCAGGATGTATTTCACCATCCCTTGTTGATTATTCTTAATTCTGCCCATGCCTTTGTAAATCCTTCTATCTTTAAACATTGGATATAATTCTTCACCTACCATATTTAAGTGTGCCTTGAGATATATACCAACTTTATACTTTTGCATATGCTGTATCTTTTACTAAAATGCTTCTCCCCTGAAACTTACAAGACTAGTTCCATTTTATCTTTCAGTTTCCACCTAAATATCTCTTCCTTGGAGGTGACCACTCTCTTGAATAGGTTCAACTCCTATCACACTTTACCACATCCTCACTTCTCTGCCTCAGCATTTTGTTTAATTCCTTTACAACTCATCAGAATTTTTTTTTTTTTTTAACAGGATTTTGCTCTGTCACCCAGGCTGAAGTGCAGAGCACGATCCCAGCGCATTGTAACCTCCACCTCCCGGGCTCAAGTGATCCTCCCACCTTGGCCACCCTAGTAGCTAGGACTACAGAATCTTGCCACCATGCCTGGCTAATCTGGGGGGCTTATTTGCAGGGGTGGGTTTCTTTGTTTTGTTGTTGTTGTTGTTTGAGATAAGGTTTTGTCATGTTGCCCAGGCTCGTCTTGGACTCCTAGGCTGAAGCAATCTGCCTGCAGCAGCCTCCCAAAGTACTGGGATTACAGGCATGAGGCACCATGCCCGACCAGACTTGCTTATTTACTTATCTGTTTACCTGTTTGTTATCAGTCTTATTACCTAGATGGTGGATTTCATGAGTGCATGAATTATGTCTGTTTCATTCAACACTATATAAGTGGTGAGTATCAGAATGTTTAGCACATACAAGCCAATCAATAAGTATTCATTCATTTATTGCAAGGTATTGTCAGTACCTTGCATGAGAATTTTGGAAGATTTCATGCTGTTAGGTTTCATTGAATTGCTATAGTATTAACTAAAGTCATCACTTTCAACAATGTAGAAGGTAGAAAAATATATAGCAATTATCTTACTTCAAGGGACAACAGATTAATAAGGGAGATAGAATACATTATGTAATAAAGGATACAAAATCCTTTCAAAAATCTTCAGATCATAAAAAATGCGGCCCTGTAAAGTAAAAGGTTACAGTATGGTACCACTAAACAAAAAAATCCAGCAAGTGAATAACTTTTAAAAATAAAGGTAGGTTAAAAATCTATATACACTAACTAGTTATTTTTTTCCTACCTTGCAGTTTATTTGCCCATATTTAGAAAGAATAATGCTTCCTAAGTGATTTTGAGTGTTTAGAAAAATGCTTAGAATTCCTTAGGGAATTTAGGAAGAGACTAGGATGCCTTTTGAAGCTGTTATTATGCCCTCAAAAAGAAACTGAGACTGCACTTCTAATCTCAGGCCTTTGAAGAGAAGCTGCCCTTTTTAAGACCTCCCCTCTGGACTTTAATCATCTTCTAATAGGTCTTCTTACCTCTAGTTTTTCTGTTTCAAATTTTACTAATTATGCACTCTACTGCTTAATTCTTAAAATGTGAATATTTTTACAATATTTTCCTGTGAAAGATTCTGTAATTGTTTCTACTGTGTCTCAGATCAATTCTGATATCCAAAAATATTCACAAGGTATTTAGTCTTCAACCAACTGATAAAACCAGCTTCATCACTACTCCATCATGTCCAAGATCAAATAAGTCAGTCATCTGCCATGCACTGTGTGCATTCTACACATTGCTGCCATTGTCCTTTTTAACACAGCATTCCATCACATTCTACCATACCCTTCTCTGTTAGAATGTCCTTTTCTTTTTTCTTTTCTTTTCAGCTTACTGAATTATTATAATTCTTTCCAGATCATAGCTCTCATAATTCATGAAGTCTTTTTTCAATTACTAAAAATACAATGATCTTCAAATTAGTTCAGTTTCCTGTAATAATTGTCAATAAATTTGTACTGAGTGCCTATCATAAGCTGGGGCCTGGATATACAAACAGGTGGAATATTCAGTACCCAAACTCAAAGTTTCATGTTCATCTAACAAAATAAATAATAATGCAGAGGCAAAAAAGGGCCTCATAGTTTACTACCCAACTATGCAATTCCTTAAAATCTGTCTTTAAATTATTCTCAAATATTTTCATATTATCTTTCTTCCCAAATTAGCAAACTCTCAAAAGGTGAGATTTCATATCATTTTTATTTTATATATCTATCTTAAAGTTTGTTGAATTAAATAACAGCTAATGCTTACTGAGTGTTTACTATGTGATGGGTGCTATTTTTAATACTATAAACATATTAACTCATTTAATCTCCAGAAAAACCCTATGAAAAAGGGTATTGTTACCATTTGATAGATAGGAAGATGGAGGCAAAGTAAGATTAAGCAACTTGCTCAGGATCACATAGCTAAATTAGTGACAGAGCTACAATTTGGACCTAGGTATTCTACCTCTAGATGCTGTACTTTTTAATGTGGTGCCTTACTGCTATGTTGACTCCATGTCTATAGCACACATGCATCAAACCATACTGCTAAAATAAAGAAGGTTCTACTATGAAAGCAGAAAATCCACCTGGGGACAACAGGGAAGCTGTCGAAACCTTAGAGAAGCAGAGGTGAACTTGAAGTGCAGGAGTTCTCCAGCCCCAGTCAAGTATTCTAAGGTTTGGAAATCATGTGATTGCCACCTTCCTTACCACTGCTTTTTCTATATTGCTGCAGGGAGTTCTAATATGTCATGGTCATGTTCCTCGAGTCTTCCTCTCAAGGAGAAGCCTAGCAAGGAAACCCATTCCATTGACTATGCTAATCAACATAGGCCATCTCCTCCTTTTTCCTTGCTAAATGAACCCTGATTCTGTTTAGAAAAGCAATGTTCTCAGATAAAAGACAATAAGATTTCCTAGGTTTTTGAGAAAAAAATGGATAGCTATGAGTCATGGATCCAACCCACAAGATATAAACAGAAGTATGTTGGATATATATGTTGGGTATATATTATACTCTAGAAAAAGACATTGCCTTCCATTTTTGCCTACAAAACAAAAATAGACTGATTCAGATAGTACAGGCATTTTGGCCCTCTGCTCTTCACTTTCTGCCTGCCTGGAAAGGCAGACATAGTGCACATTGGTACAGCAGCCAGCCTCCAACCGAGATGCCAGATATCACACACCCAGATCAATGAAATGGGAGGGAGGAAAAAAAAAAAAAAAAAAAAAAAAAAAAAAAAAACTGGCTCCTTGAGTTCTCCAGTCTCCCTGTTAAGTACATAAAATTAACCCCTAATTTGACTAAGCCACTGAGTTTAGGATTCTGTTTACATGCAGCTTAATGCAATCCTAAATAATAACACTTATTATCAGAAATTGATTCATAGGAATGAGTTCATTCAATTTTTGAGAAAAAGGTGTTAATAAAACCCTCTACTCTACTTAATCACTGTGTGTGGACTTTTGTATATGTTTGGAAAAAAACAATAAAACTTCCACTTGATTTTTTTTTCAAGAGGAATAAGTATTTTGTTACCATTATCATCGAGGTAAAATAAAATGAAAGACAATTAAATAGAGCCTTTCACCATATCTGAGCCAGTATTTTGAAGCTCAACACACTTTTACTTCAGGAAGGAAAGTTCATATCAGTAATAAGGTGATTCATCTTTCCTTAATCAATGAACAATTAATCTTCATTAGTATACTCAGATCAGTTGAAATGTGCAATGTGATGCTGGATCTTAGCAAGGAAGCCTCAAATACAATGGAAGTCATTAAAATTACATTACATTTGGCATTCTTGACGAGGCCAAGCTGGCACCAATTCCACAGTAATCATAAGCACTGAGGCTCATGGCTGAGTCATTCAGAGACTATGGACAAATGTGTTCATTTAAGTATCATCACCTGCTCCCAAGGCCAAAGTATAAACTTCCGGTGACTCTAAGGGTCTAAGGATGGTTCCCTTAGTGATCCTTACACAGGTCACATTTTTGCCTCACTCACCTTTGTTCATACTTCGGGGCCCAGAACCACTGGGTTCTGATCCCATTCACTCTAAGGTACCTTGCTCAACCACTCCAGCTTGTAGAGATATCCCTATTAGTCCAGTTATTTTCTGTCTGTCACTTAGGGGCATCATTATGTCATTATTAGCATTATCATCACTGTTCTTACATATTGAATGCTTAGTATATATAAGGCTATCTCATAGGAAATGCATCTTTGTCATTTCAACCGTAAGTTGATCATCTTATTTTCACCTTACAGATATGAAAACTCAAATTCTCATTTAAAAGTTTGCCCGAAATCAGGCTTCTCTGCTTCCAAAATGACACACTGGTATTTCAGTCAGTTATAAGTTACATTCTCTTTTGTTGTTTTTGCCTCTTGCTAGCATACAATGCTGTCAGCTCCCTGAGGGCAGTGATCATGCCATATATTTCTAGGTATCTTTAGACTTCAACACATATGGAACACAGTAGGATCGGTAAAGCCTTGATAAGCGCAGTGGGTTTTGACTCTAGTCCAATCCTACTAATTCTTGGTGTCTCATATCAACCTATTTGATACAAGAATTATCTGTAAACCCAGAAGTAATTTTCAAGACCGCATGGTTGGATTTGGTAGATAGCAAGCTCTTATAGACTGTTTATCCTTCTAATCATACACAGAAATAGAAGAGAAGCCAGAGTAAGGCCTTGAAAAGACCAAGTTGACTCATCAAATATATGTCTCTATCAGTCTTGTGAAATAGTCTTTTTTTAAGACTTCAATTTAATTAGGATTCCGTCTTCCATTGAGATAACATCTTCAACTGGTTTAGTCCTTTCTTGTACCTTCTTGCATCCTGAGAGGTAGTAATGGTTTTCATTTTACTTTCTGGTCTTACAACACGTTAAACAGCTAGTGTCAGTTTTACTTTCCCTGACCAGGGCCTGCAGCAGTAGGAGTAGGGGAAGGTCAGGGAACTGGCTTGCAGTCATCTGCAATGCTTCTCACCCTCACTCTCCACACCTTCATCCCTTCTTTCCTGTTGTCTTGATCCATCCTTTTATTCTCAAAGATTGTATGATCTGTGGCTAGAATTCTAAAATAATTTCACATTTTAGAGATGTATTTCATTAGAGACATTTATGAAATATCAAGCCTCTCCTTAAAATGCAGTTCAATAGCTTTTTACTTTATAAGTCTTTGGTGTACCTCTGTTTTGTTTACTGTGAAAAATAGCTGGGAAAAAAAAAGAAAAAAAAGAAAAATAGCTGGAAACGAAAGTTGGTTTTATTTTTCTTCTTAATTGCAGTTATTAATGAAGACTATAAGGGTTTCAAAAATAAATACGCTAAGGCAAATAAATAAAGATTGCAGACTTTTTAGCATCGATGTGTTCAACATCGAATTTCAACAGAGTAACACAAGTCCTATGATTACAGTCAATAAATGACCCATATACAAATCGGCATGTCATGAATTGTTTGGAAGGCTGAGTCTCTTGATTGGGGATGCATTTGGCAGAGCCAAAGACATGAAGAGTCAGTGACTGTAAATGACTCTTCAAATTTTGCTACCATTTTATCTAATGTAGTCACCTAATTCCAACTGGTTCTAAGCTTTTCCCATCTGAGTCTACTTCCAAGAAAGAATGTTTTCATTGGGATAATCTGGCGATATTTTTATCCAGGCATTCTTTATACCAGGAGGATTTTTGTTTTCTTTTTGAATAAAAATAAACTAGCCAGTTCCATTTTTCTTATGTATTAATTTTTAAAATAATTTGTGGTTGGGTGCGTGGCTCACACCTGTAATCTCAGCACTTTGGGAGGCCAAGGTGGGCAGATCACCTGAGGTCAGGAGATTGAGACCAGTCAGGCCAACATGGTGAAACCCCGTCTTTACTAAAAATGCAAAAATTAGCCAGGCATGGTGCCACATGCCTGTAGTCCCAGCTATTTAAGAGGCTGAGGCAGGAGAATCACTTAAACCCAGGAGGCGGAGGTTTCAGTGAGCCGAGATCATGCCACTGCACTCCAGCCTGGGTGACAGAATGAGACTCCATCTCAAGAAAATAAAATAAAATAAAATAATAAAATAAAATAAAAAATTCGCTGGCAAAGAATAAAATATGGCACACCAAAGTGCATCATTTTATTAATTTATTTATTTTAAGAGAAAAGAGACAAATACACTCTCACTTACCTGTATAAAAATAAACCTCTGACATCCAAATTATTGCCCCTACTTCTTTAATTAATCAGTAGTAATTTTAATATACAACTCTATATTTAATACTTGTGTAATTTATAACATTTTAATATTCTGTTACATAAAATAAAAACTGAGAAATTATACATTACTAATAAGCTACTTCTTCTAAATAATTATTCTGTTCACTGGTTTCTAAAACTGAGAACATGGGTTTTTGATTTAGAAATCGTAGGTCCAAATTTTCAAGTTTGATGTACTTGAATCATTTAATCTCCCTGAGTCTCAGTTTAACTATCTGTAAAATGGGGACAGTGATATCTACACCAAAAAAATTATCCTAGATGTCCAATAAGATTAGATAACATGCTGAGAGGTAGTCTAGGACGGTAAAGAGTATGGAACCTGAGCCAGGCAACTTACTTCACTTCTTTGTTTGTCAGTCTCTTAGTCTGTACAATGAAAATGATGGTTATGGGGTCAGGTGTTAATATATGGAAAGTGTTCAAAATAAGGTGAATTTCAGTAAGTCTGCTTAAGTATGGGTATTATTATTATTTCATGTGAAAGTACTTAGCATACACCCTGGAACACAGTTCTACTTTCCTCTTGTCTTGTTATTAACAGATTGGTTTCTCATGTAACTATTATCACTTGACAATGGCGGCTACAGAATTTCTTTATGGGGTGTGGAGTGGGAGTGGGAGAAACTTGGTAGAAAAAAAGAGCTGGTAGATAAAAAGAATTTTGTCTTGAGACTATGTTTGCATGCTTGTTTAAATAGGATCAAGAAAATGTTATTTCTCAGAGGAAACTATTGAGAAAGGTAACTGCAGAGGGTAACCTACTCAACACTCTGGATCATGCAAATATTTCCAAATAGCACAATAGTGATCAAAATAATGAATTCTCAGTTAATCAATCCAGTATTTTCCGTATTTTTCCATTGCTTAGCACAAAACAATAATGGGAACTTAAAATACGTGAATTGATTGGTGTTTGGTCCATTAAGTGATCCACAGAAATTCATTCTACCCAAGACATTCTTCCTAAGACAGATATAAAAATGGCACCTTCTTCATTTATTATTGATGTCAAGATTAAAAGAATTACAATCCATATAAAAAATTGTATCCCAATCTAAAATATCATGATTTGCTTTTGTATATGGGGTTAATATGTTAGGTAACAAACTTTGATATCCTGAAAATGAATTTGTAAAAGTCAATGGCGTATTTATTTTATGTATAACACATAAACACAACACACACAAAGCAACACACACACACACACACACACACACACATTTTCTACACAGCAAATGTCTATGATAAGATCAACCCAGCAGCAACGAGCACCCCAATACTCATATTTTCCCTCCCATTATCATTTTCTATAAGAAGGAAAAAGTAATATTTTAAGTAGTTGCTAATTCCAGATGTGAGACAAGAAATATATAAGATTACCCTGGCACAAGCAAGAAAGCTATCAAGGATACTCAGCAACCAACTTGAATAAACCCTTTTTAATCCAAGATAGCAGAACTAAGCATCAATAAAGATATATCTGCAATGCACTGTAAAACGTTAAGTATGTTTAAATCCAGGCACCTTTGATAATTCTTAGACAAAAATGAGTCATCTCTGGACGATGCCAGGGTTCCACCTCTTCATTTAAACAATTGATAAACTAGGGAGGAAATAAACAATTGATTCTGTCTTTCCTACATGAACTATACCACAGAGTAACCACATATGAGATAAGGGGAAAATTCACGTTTTTGATGTTTTAGGGTGGCAAATTAAGACAAAATAATCAATTGAGGTAAAGTAGAAGTATAGAGATAAAACAATAATATAAGTATGTAATTGTTTACACTAAAATGTGGGTTCATGAGCATTACATTATTATGCTATTCAGTATCTTTTATATATGTTGATATTTTCATAATATGCAGTTAAAGAGAAATAATATTATCCTGGTGATAAGTAGCTTGGTAGTAAGTCTTTAAGAAATGTAGCATGAATTCTCTAAATGTATTCTTTTTCAGGATTGTATTGACTATTATTTTTTGTTTCCGTATATATTTAGAATCAACTAAGCTATTTCTACAACACGGATCATTTTTATATCATTGAATCCATAGATCATTTGGGCAGAACTCACATTTTAACACGTTTGAGTCTTCCAATCCATGAACATCTCTTCATTTATTAAGTCTTGTGTGAATTTTTTAATATGGTTTATACTTTTTGGTGCTGCATTCTTCCACATATTTTATTACATTTATCCATGAAGTTTGTCTTGTTTTTCCTATTTAAATTGTATTTGAAATTTTTAATTTAATTTGTTTTCATCAAATATATAAAACTACAACTAATATTTGTTTGTATTTTGACTCTGTATCCTGCAAATTTGACTTACCAGATTTGTACTTACCATTGCTAGTAACTGCCTTGTAGATTCCGTAGCATTATTATGTGTAATAGAAATATCATATGTGCACACTTTCACATAGTGTACAAGTACAGACTTTTCCTTTTCCTTTCTAATTTTTATGCTTTAATTGCCTTACATTGCCTTATTGCAAGTGCAATATTAAGTAGAAGTAGTGGATGCATGGAATTTTGCCTTTTTCCAATCTTGGGAAAATGTTCAATATTTCACCACTAAAACTGATGTTAGCTGTAGATCATAGCTATACATAAATGCTGCTTATCAGATTGAAGACATTTTCTTTTATGCCTAGCTTCCTAGGGGTTTTAGAAAAATGTTTGCTGCTGTTATTATTTTTTAATTGTAGAGAAGAGGACAATGTTTTTGTCAGGTTTTGGTATCCAGGTTATACTAGCCTTATTAAAATGAATCAAAAAGTGTTTCTTTCTCTATTTTCTGAAAGAATTTGTGTAATGCTGGCTTTTTTTCTTTACTAAATATTTAATAAATTTCAGCATGAAAATTATCTGAGCCTGAGATTTTCTTTATGGAAAAGTTTTTTAAATTATAAATTTAATTCATTTAACATATTCATTATACATTTATTTAATAAATGTAGTTCTATTTTAATTTTTTATTTCCTTTTATGCCAATTTGGGTAAATTATATTTTAAGGAATTTGTCTATTTCATATAAATTGTTGATAGGGTTGAAATAAGTAATTCATAATATTATCTTACTATCCTTTTAATATCTAAATCATATATAATGATGTTCCTTCTTTCAATCATATTTATTTCTCTAGTGTTTTTCTTTAAACAGTCGTATTAGAAGTTTATTAGCTTTATTAATATTTTCAAATAATTTACATTTTGCTCTATTCATTTCTCTTTTGTTCATCTAATTTTTATTTCACTTGTTCTGCCTCTTTGTTATTTCTTTTCTTCTACTTAACTTTGCATTTAATATCCTCTTTATCTAGTTTAAGAAGGCAGCTTAGGTCATTTTTTATAAATGTTTTATCTTTTCTAATATAAAACTATAAATTTTTCTCCAAGCACTGTCTTAGCTGCATCACATAAGTGTTTAGATGATAAATTGTCATTATTATTGCTCAAAATATATTCTAATTTCCCTTGTAATTTATTCTGTAACCTATTGGTTACATAGAAAATATTCTTTAATTTCCAAATACCTAGAATATTTCTAGATTTGTTATTGTTATTGATTTCCAATTTAATTCTGGAGGACATTCTCTATAAAATTTAATCTTTTAAAATGCGTTGAAACTTACTTTTAGCCCATTTATATGGTATATCTGTCTAAATAATCAATGATTATATGAAAAGAATAAAAGAATATGTAATCCTGTAGTTATTAAACTAGTGTCCTATAAATTGTTAGGTCAACTTGATTGCTGGTGTTACAGAAATCCATTGTCTCAATAATTTTTTTATCTACTTTTTCTGCCAATTACTGAAAAAAGTACCTTCCATTATTATCGTAAATTTGTCTGTCTCTTCTTTCTATTCTGTAAATTTTGCCTACATATTTTGAGCATCTATTATTTGATGTATATACGTTTATGACTGTTGTGTCTTCCTAATTGCACCCTTCCTCATTATGAAATACCCCCTCTTTTTCTCTTGTAATCCTCCTTGCCTCTGACAATCCTTATGCCTTAAAAGACTACTTAATCTAGCCAGGCGTGGTGGCTCATGCCTGTAATCTCAGCACTTCGGGAAGTGGAGGCTGGTGGATTACCTGAGGTCAGGAGTTTGAGACCAGCCTGGCCAACATGGTGAAACCCTGTCTCTACTAAAAATATAAAAATTAGCTCAGCATGGTGTGCTAATTGTATGCCTGTGGTCCCAGCTACTCGGGAGGCAGAGGCAGGAGAATCTCTTGAACCCTGGAGAATGAGGTTGTAGTGAGCCAAGTTCATGCCACTGCACTCCAGCCTGGGTGACAGAGCAAGACTCTGTTTCAAAAAAAAAGAAAAAGAAAAGACTACTTAATCTCATATCAGCATAACCACACCAGCTTTCTTGTACTTACTCTATGCATAATATATTTTCCATACATTAACTTTCAATCTCTAATGCTTCTATGTTAAGATATATCTCTTTAAATGTAACTAAATCTTGTTTTTATCCAGTCAGAAAGTCTCTGAATTTTCATATTATTTAGTATATTTCCATTAATACAGTTATGATATGAGTGAGTTTAAAGGTACCATCTTGTTATTTGTTTTCTATTTAGCCCATCTGATTTCTGTTTCTCTTTTCTTTACTTCTTTGTTGTCAATATAATATTTTTTCAGTATTCCATTCTATTTCCTTCTTAGACTTTTCTGTATACCTCCGAATATGACTGTTTTAGCCCTAGTTATCAAAATATATAACTTATCACAGTCTACTTTGAACAAATATTGTATCACTTCACATAAAATATAGGAATCTTTTAACATTATAATTAATATAATGTCCACATATTCATCCTCATCATGAATATTCTTGTTGCTTATATTTTACTTCTAACTGTGTTTAAAATGTACATTAAGATGTTACTACTATTGCATTAAACAGACCATAGTCTTACAAAATTTCTAAGGAAAGTAGAAAGTTTCATACTTACCCACATATTTATCATTTCTAGTTCTTTTCATTTCTTGCTGTAGAGCTGATTTTCCATTTAGTATCATTTTTAAAGAACTTTCTTTAGCATATTTTATAGTCCCAGTCTTCTGGTAAAGAATTCTCTCAGAATTTTTTTTTTACCCAAACTGCCTTTAATTTGTCTTCTTTTTATTTTTAATTTTTGTAAGTATATAGTAGGTATATACATTTATGGGGTACATGAGCTATTTTGATACAGGCATGTAATGCATAATAATCACATCAGGATAAATGGGGTATCTATCACCTCAAGCATTTTTTACTTCTTTGTGTTACAAACAATTCAATTGTTCTATTTTAGTTATTTTTAAATGTGCAATAAATCATTCTTGACTGTAGTAATTCTGTTGTACTATCAAATACGAGATCTTATTCATTCTATCTAACTACATTTTTGTGCCCATTAACCATCATCCTCTTTCTCCTTTCCCCCTACCCCCACTCCCCTTCCCAGCCTCTGGTAACCATCATTCTATTCTCTATCTCCCTGAGTTCAATTGTTTTAACTTTTTAGCTCCCACAAGTAAGTGAGAATATACAAGCTTTGTTTTTCTGTACCTTAAGGTGCCTTCAGTTTTGAAGAATGTTTTCCGGATGTTAAACTCTGGACTGAGTGTTTCATTTTCTTTGGGCACATTAAAGGTATTTTTCAATTGTCTTGTAATCTTCCTGGTTTCTGATGAAAGGTCAGTCATAATTTGTGTATTGTCATTTCCTTGTACGCAATGCTCTTTTTTCTATTATTAAGATAGCTTTTAATTTGTATTATTAAACATTTCAACTGTAATGTACCTAGGTTTTCTTTGTATATCTTTTTCCTGGGGATTACTGACCTTCTTAAACCTGTACTTTGATTATTTTCACCAAAGTGTGAAATTCTCAGCCATTATTTCTTTAAATGTTTTTGTTCTATTTTCCTTTTCCTCTTATAAACTCCCATTACAAATAACTGAGACCACTTGATATGTCCCACAAGTCACTGAGTCTCTGATCATTTATTTTCAGTCTATTTTTACTCTGTTCTTCATCTTTGATTATTACAAATGATCTCTTTTCAGGTTTGTTAGCGATGTTTCCTATAATATACAATATACTGGTAATGTGAATTTCTCATTTCGGATATTGTCCTTTTGAGTTCTAAAATTGCTATGTGGTTTTTTTTTATAGATTACCTTTTTCTGCTTAGATTCCCCATCTATTCACTCTCTCTGTCTTCTTTTTCTTTAAATCTTTGAACATACTTATAATGGTTGCTTTAAAGGCAATGTTTGCTAATTCCAACATCTGGGTCATTTCAGTCTCTGCTCCTAGTGACAAACTTTTGTTATTTGATCATCAATCATATTTTCCTGCTTGGTTGCATGTCTGGTAATTTTTAAATTTATGTTGTAGAGAGCATAGATTATGTTTTCTGCTGTATTTATTTTCAGCAAGACAATTAAATTACTGGAAGGTCTTCTTAACCTTATAAAACTGTTTATGCTTAGTGAGGACTACTCTGTTTTAGATTTTGCTTTAGTCCTAGAATATGGTTCTTTCTCTAGGGCACACTATTTATAGGCTTAGGCATGGCCTTTCTCATGCCTCCATATAATGCCAGAGGTACCTGGAAAGGTCTTATCACTTATGGTGGGCCAGAAACCCACCAAGTTTCAGCCTTGTATGACCTCTGATAGCTTTGCTCACCTCTCAGCCCCAGAGCAAACCATCTCTTCTAGACTTCAGAAAGCCTTGCCCTATTTATACACACCCTGGCACTTGGGAAACAACTCAAAATAATTTCCCCAGCTGACTTATGGGCCCTCCCATTACACAGGTCTCTCCTCTCAAATACCTTTTTCGTTAAAATCTAGTCACTTCAGCATCTCGAAATTTTGATCTCTGCCTTTTCATCGGCTGAACTGTGGCTGTGCTTGGACTCTACCTCCTGCCATTGGGAAAAATGTTCTTAGCAGGAAGGTGAGGTAAATGCATTTTGCCTTATGAAGGTCCCTTCTTTCAAGGACCATGGTTCTATGCAGCCTATTGTTAGATGTTTGAGAACAGTTACCTCATATTTTTTTTGCCCAGGCCTACTGTTCTTTAGAAGGGACATGGTAAGTCTAATACCAGTTACTTTACCATGTCCAGAAGCAGAAGTTCTCATTTTATGTTTTTAAAGGGAAGAGCCATCTAATCACATTTGCTCCTTTTGTATTTTAACCTGGCTCTGTTACAGAGGTTGGATATGAAAAAGCAAGAAGACCTTTAAGAAGAATATTTCAGTAGTCCAGATGTCAGATAAGGACTGTGGTAGTAGAGATGGAGGAGAGACAAATTTGAGAAACACTTAGAATGTAAAAGCAGCAGGAGAGTAAGAAAATATAAAGGCTGGATTTGCAAGGTCAAACCTGCTGATGTCTTCAATGCTATGGCATACCCCTTCAGTCTAAGTGTTTGTTTCCCAAGGCATCGTCTTTTAAGTAACGTAAAATACTTTATTTGGTTTAAATATTATGTCAACAAACTTACCAATAATTGATTTGCACAGTTCAATCCAAACCAGTTTGCATGTGTTTATAGCCCTTCTGTTCTTAGCCAGCATCCCAAAATTCACAATGTCAGCATGACAATCTCAGATCTTAGAGTTTAGCTTTTCATTCAAAAAGTTAATTGAGGTTTGTGTGAATAGGGAAAATAATTAATTTATTATTCTCATGTCCTATTTCAGGCTTATCTCAGGGAAGTACTACTATGAACATCCTGTGCAATGATGGAAGTGGGATAATTGTAAAACACAACATTCACTGAGCACTTCTATGTGAACTATGTTAAATGCTTTATTTAAATCATTTCATTTTATCGTTATGATAACTTGTGAAATGGGATCTATTATTATATTCCTTATAAAGAGGAAAAACCCCATGGCATAGTAAGTAATTGGCATACCTGAAATACAAATTGTGGTCAGTTTGACTTCTAATGTGGTTCCACAGCATCTCATTCAACCACTGTGCTAGAAATAAGAGGTTTCGGTCAGGAGAGAAAAATGGGCAGGAATCCAAAACTGGTTTCTTGATTCAAAAGTTGGGTACTTTACTCATGAAAATGTCAGGCAGCATAAAATGTAAGTGGAGTAGATGCAATGAGTCAACATAGGCAGATCTGAGATGAAAGGCATTCGATTTGGCACACAGATGCTAGCAGAAGGAGGGCAGACACTTGGCCACATAGTCATTTTCTATCTTTTTCTTCCCAGCAGGGTACCAGTTTTGTATGGCTGTTCTTCCCAGCAGCCACGTGCTTCGGAAAGGGACCGCTCTCAGTTCCAAAATATAAATTTTGGGGCCGGGTGGGGTGGCTCACCCCTGTAATCCCAGCACTTTGAGAGGCCTAGGCAGGCAGATCACGAGGTCAGGAGATTGAGACCATCCTGGCTAACATGGTGACACCTCGTCTCTACTAAAAATACAAAAATTTAGCTGGGCATGGTGACGGGTGCCTGTAGTCCCAGCTACTCGGGAGGCTGAGGCAGGAGAATGTCATGAACCCAGGAGGTGGAGCTTGCAGTGAGCCGAGATGGTGCCAATGCACTCAAGCCTGGGCGACAGAGTGAGATTCCGTCTCAAAAAATAAATAAAATAAAAATAAATAAATAAATAAATTTTGGATAGCCCAAGCCAGTCACGGTCATTCTGCCCTCCTTGCCAGTAATTAGCCATGAGTATGTGATGCAGTTCTCTCTGGTGAAAAGTAAAGGGGGAAAAAAAAAGCAAGTTTCCTCCAGGGTCAGTGTGGAGGTACAACAAAACCATCCTTCCTTGATAAGGAGTGACCTGTGAAGGAAGTGTCTCATTCCTCTGCCGGTGATGAGGTACATGAGGATGTGATGCCTGGGAAGGTAAGAGTCAGCCTAGGACCACGAATAGATGAGCCAACCTGCCAATGTGGCAGAGCAGAAAGGCCGAATGGACCTGGATCTTGGATCATTTCTTTGAGACATGTAATTAATAAACCTTACACTTACTTTTCATGCTGTAATAAATTTCTTCATTATTTAACCACTATTAGTTACACATTCTGTTACTTAATACTGAAAGCATCTTAACAGATACCGAACGTTTCCTGTTGGCTTAGACCAGAGGTGGACAAATGTACTCCGTAAAATGGCCAGATAATTAAGTATTTTCTGCTTTTCATCCCATACAGATTCTATCACAAATATCTAACTCTTCCATTACAGCATGAGAGCTGCAAAAAAATTATGTAAATGAACGTGTATGGCTGTATTCCAATAAAACTTTATTTATAAAAACAGGGGGCTAGATTTGGCCCATGGGCCGTAGATGGCCAACCCTGACTTAATAAATTCATATGCACCTAACTTAGTAAATTTAGACACAATCTCTTTGGTCAGCTCTAGGCTGAATAGATTTGGGGATACACCTACCAGTCTCTATCACAGTACTTTTATCCAACCAACTGACCCATGAATGTCACAGAACATTCAGGACCAACATTATTCCATATACTTACTCTGACAATAGGGTTCAATCTTCTACTTAGTACTTCCCATTTAACAAGCATGAAGTTGTCTACATATTTTTTTGAAATACTCATAAAACAATTGCCTTTCCTATATATTTTTGAAGAGATTAGAGAGTAATCTGACACAGAAGGGATGTTAAAATAGATATTTCATACATATGTAAATAATGAAGAAGTCGAGAAACAGATGAATGAATGAATGAACAAAAAGAGTGAGCAGAGATTGAATTGATAAAGACCTTAAGATAAAGTTCTATGACTAGGCAAAAGGAAGAGAATTTGGGGGGATGGAAAAGCAGAATATATTAATGAGTTAGAATACTGTCTCCCCAAATATGTTCATGTCCTAATTTTCAGAAACCATGAATTTGTTCCCTTCCATGGAAAAAGGGACTTTGCAGAAGTGATTAAGATTACGGATTTTGAGCTAGGGAGATTATCCCAGATTATTCAGGTTGCCCAATGTAATCAAATGAGCCATTAAGCGTAGAATTTCTCCCAGTTGTGGTCAAAAAGTATGATGATGAAAGAAGAGTTGAAGAGGTGGGATGTTGCCGGCTTTGAAGATGAAGGGGTCTTGAGTCAAGGAAAGTGGGCAGCCTCTAGAAGCTGGAAACAGCAAGGAAAGGAACTCTGCCATTGTGCCTCCTGAAACAAACATAGTTCTGCCAACATGTTGGTTATAGCCCAGTGAGACCTGTGTTGGACCTCTGACCCACAGAAATATAAGATAATAAATCTGTGTTGCTTTAAGCCAACAAATGTGAAGCAGTTGGTTAAAGCAGAAATTGAAAACTTACACAACTGATAGACCATATAATATCTTTAACAGTTTCTTAGAGATCTGCTATGTTGATTGCCATTATTCCTCCTTATTCTCTTACTACTCTTTTGCCTACCCTATTCTTCACACACATACTGTAGCTCTATATTTCAGTAATATTGTTGTCTGCTTTAATAACACCAAGACTAAATATTTTTAATCTAAACAATATAATGGTTTAATTCATAAAATCTTAATAGATAGACCAGGCATGATTTCCAAATAGTCACCATAAAGACACCAAGGGAGAAGGCTGCTATCCTTGATCCAGTGTAATTGGGCTGCATAGATCTCACTTGCTCTACTAGAAAGACAACAGGTTTGGTAGCTCTGCTACTCATAGAGACATCGTGGGGAGCCTTCATAAGTAGTTTTTTGCCTGTGCTTCATTCCCTGTTTAAAACTGTAAGTGAAACGAATAACTTTCATTCATCTCATCCCATCTCTCAAAGGTATTATATAGCATTTAACAACTTGTAAGTATGCCACGGACAGGAATTGACAGGACAATGTTGATTTACAATAATAATATTAATAAACTTGTGAAACTGTATAGACTTAATAAACTTGTGAATCTGTGTAGGTCTCAGGTTGATTCTTCCATACTGCTGTTCTCTCTCCTCAGCTAGAATAAGCAGAATCTGACATATAATGCCAAATTCATTTTCACCAAGGGCCCCCTCTCTACAAGAACTTGGTCAGTTCAGAGAGAACAACTCAAGGAGAGTTGGTTCCCTGCCCTCCACTTTCATGCCTGTCTGCTCTGGGTGGCTAGGCTAGAACAGAATGAGCATTTCTACACATACTGAAGGTAGGGCCTTCATAGTGCTCCTTGTCTTAGCCATCTGTGCCACATCCACTGCTGCACGTATTTGAGTATTGTCCCACATCATTCCCCATTACATGAAGCTGGCTTCATGCAGTGTGGTGCAGAAGATAGGTTGTTAGCCTCAGCTGAAGACCCCACTTCTCCAAAGCAGTGGAATTTCCAAATAACCTCCCTTCATATGCTGCCTGTTCAACTCTCTTATCCTTCCACCATGTTATTTTGCTGTAAGATGCCCAGCAACCCAAAGAAAAATACAATAATTTTTACTGATGAATAACACACATCAGGTCCATATCCATGACATGTGGAATGAACTAGTGGCTAACTTACACTGCTTATACTAAGCACTCTGTAAGGTAACATTTGAACTCTGGTCTTTTCCCAAGGGTTTGTCAAATAACAAATAAAATATAAATTCATGATATTACCAAATATTAACCCATAATTCTCCAGCTTCTAGGGCATCCCCAGGCTTCAATCACCTATTTCAGTACCAATTTCCAGACTATTCCGAAAATACAAAAACAGCAGTACAAAAACACTATTCAAATATTTTAAGAAGTCACCTTAAGGAAAAAAAAAAAAAAACAAACAAACAGGTTCCTGGCTTGTCCAGGAAAGATGATACTTGCCATTTGTTAGTTTTCTGGACTAAGCTTTGGTTTTAAATTGGGGGATTCTGGGGAGGCCTAGACAATAGATTCTAGAGACTGGTATGGTATAGTTTCTCCAGTTTGCAGGTTCTCACAGATTGGTCAGGGAAAGCTCCAGAAGTTCCTTTATTGTGGACTAACATCAAGGTCACCTACATGAAAAGGGAGATATTTTTTCACAGATTGCAAAGGCTAATTTCAGAAAGAAGATGGAGACTTGGAGCACTGTTATGCTTATATAAGATTAAAGGAAACAAGGAGAGTCATAGACTAGATTTTACTTATTTTCTGGACCCACTGAATTGTTGCAAAGTTGAACTTCTGTGGCTCAAGATGTCTTATTTATTTATTTGTTTATTTATTTATTTATATTTTTTGAGACAAGGTCTCACTCTGTCACCCAGGCTGGAGCGCAGTGGCACAATCATGGCTCATTGCAGACTTGATCTCCCAGGCTCAAGCCATCCTCTTGCCTCAGCCCCCAAGTATCTGGGACCACAGGCACGTGCCACCATACCCAGCTAATTTTTATTTCCTTTTTGTAGAGACAGGGTTTCACTGTGTTTCCCTGGCTGGTTTCAAACTCCTGGGCTCAAGCAATCCTCCCACCTCGGCCTCCCAAAGTGTTGCGATTACAGGTGTGAGCCACCACACCCTGCCAGGATACCTCTTTTGATGTATGAATAAAAACAAAAGCAAAATGTGTTCTCAATACCAGTATCTTATAGAAAAAAATGTCATGAAAAAGATGCAAGCTGCCATATTAACACAGAAAACGAAACCACCCTTATCCTCATGTAATGCTTGGTTGCCTAAATCCTAATTTTAAAAAACTGACTAAATAAAAATAACTAACAGCAACATCAGTTACATGCCATGAAATGAACATTCTAGTCAATTCACAAATGTTAATGTGTCCATTGGCAGTGATTTTGATTAACCCAAAGAACAATTTCAAAGGAGCCTATATCTCAAAGACTAAGTTTGACGTTCAATACACTTTCCTATCTCACTTTTCCTGACAATGAAAATCTAGGTTTAAATCATATAGAATTTCATAGAATGACCTAGACTATTTTGGAGGCATGTATGGTTAAAATGCATTGTATTTGTGCTGAATAATCAAACTCTCTTCAAATGTTATTTTTCCTTGGTAGTGGGCTAATCCTGTATTTCCCTCTACAATTAATGATAGTTTTGATTGCTAGCGTTACAAGATTCTTTTGGTGCCAGTTTGCCAGCAAGAAATCTTTGCGCCTGCCATATCCTTTGCCTAGGGCCTTGCTCGGGCCTGCCATGCTTGCTCTGCCTGTGGGGCCCAGCAGACTGTGCTCAGCCCGTGTCCCAGCCCAGATACCGCGGCAGAAAAGGGACTCTGTGCTTAGCCCACAGCTGGACCAGGTGTGTCACGAGTAAATTTTGTGTTGGGCACCAATGTCTAGACAAGGGGAACACGGTGGCACCTGAAAACTCAGAGATGCCAGAAACCGCGGAGTCCCTGGAGGTGTCACGGCTCTCACCCAGGGAGTCCCGAGGTATGAGCCCCCAAGAAATGTTGCAGTTTTGGTAGTTCTGCAAGAAAGCCAGGAGGGAATGGCGCCCGATGGGTTCACTTCATACCCACAGCTAGGCAAACAGGGGCGTGTTCGAGCTCTCTTCGCGCCCACCGCCCGTAGCGTGGCAAACTGGGGGCCTGTTACAGCTCCCTTCGCACCTGCTGCCCACAACTCAGAAAACGGGGGCGGGTTACAGCTCCTTTGTTCTCACCACCCACAGCTCAGCGAGTTCCAGGTTCTTGTACCACGACCAAGAGGAATGAAGTACACAGACACTGGAGAGTAAGGCAGAGAAGAATTTTATTGAGTGACAGAAGGAAAGCTCTCAACAGCGAGAAGGAACACTGAAAGCGGGTTGCCCTCAGCTGTGAGAGGCAGCCTGAAAGCCGGTAGACCTCTGTGAGGCTGAGTCCAGAGTTTCTATTGGCTCAGAATGGCAGAGTGAGTGCTGATTTGTCCGTGGGTAGGCTTTGGGAAAAGCACCATTCAACTGGTTAAAAGGCATCATCCAGAAGGATCCAACTGAGAGAGAGAGAAAGGGTAAATCTCACTCCAGTTGAGGGATCTATCCAGAACCACAGCTCAGTTTTCAGGCTTTCAACTGTCTTTGGCTTAAAGGTTGGATTTCACTGGGGACCCATCCCTGTCTGCCAAGAGATATGTCTGTCTCTTGTAGCTAAAACCGGCACAATCAAATTTAGCCTGGTGTTCAAAAATTAATATATGCTCTGACATAAGACCAACCCTGAATATAAGATCATCCTTGATATTTGTGATAAAAATCCTGAAGTCATTTTTGGCCAAGTTGAATATATATAAAGATTTTAGGAGTGTAGATAAAATTGTCAAATGTCTACTTATAGTATTTTGTTGATTTAGTTATACCTGCATATTAAAGTTGACTATATTAAATATATTACTGGGGAATATTGCTTTATCCACTCACATATTTTACAAAATAATTTCATTCATACTTTTCACATGCGTGTTTAACATCAGTATATTGATTTTCACCAGGGTCACAGAGTCATCTGACACAGATTTCCAGGGTGCGCTCTGCATTCACGTCTGCCTGGGTTCTTTGAGATACTGCCCTATGTCAACCCACATATAATGCAGACACTTGCTCTTTTATCCCAAGTGCCAATTCACATAACATTAAAGCTGACAATTTTTTTTATGTAGTTGTATACTCTTGATTCTTGATTTCTACAACTGAAGTGCTGTGCTACGTTTTTGTTTTTTTGAGTCTGGCTTTGTCAGACAGACTGGAGTGCAGTGGCGTGGTCTTAACTCACTGCAACCTCTGCCTCCTGGGTTCAACCGATTCTCCTGCCTCAGTCTCCTGAGCAGCTGGGATTACAGGCGCGTGCCACCACGCCAGGCTAATTTTTGTATTTTTAGTAAATTCAGGGTTTCACCATGTTGGTCAGGCTGGTCTTGATCCACTGACCTCGTGATTCCACCCGCCTCAGCCTCCCAAAGTGTTAGGATTACAGGCGTGAGCCACCGCGCCCGGCCAGTGCTGTGTTTATTTAATGACATTAAACACTTGCAATTTTAAGGTCATGTTTCATGAAACTATTACTAAATCCGTGTTAAATTTCTTTGTCTCATTTTGGAACAATTGACTAAGGCACTTTCAGGCTAATGTGTCTTATGCTAATAACCATTCGTATAAAAAAATAAAATAACAGAAAACACCACAGAAGATGAGAGACTTTGCAAGGAATTGATTATAAAGAGTGTGTGTGTGTGTGTGTGTGTGTGTGTGTGTGTGTGTTTAAAAATCTCACCCTTATCTGTGTATATAGTAACATCATTTTTCCAAAACTAAGTTATAGTTCCTTAGTATATTCAGTTTTTCTTATATCCTGCTTATCGGTATGGCATAAATAGCAAACCATAATTTTTATCAGGGACTAAATACGGGTGAATAAAAATAATACTGCATTCAGCTCTGGGTTGAGCTTGTTAACAAGTGAAGAGGGCTAATGAAAACCACAGACAATCCTCAAACCTCATTTCAGCCATTAGTTTCAATCTTGTCCCCTGCTCCTTCTTTTACCAGAATTGCTGACAAGGAGTAAAGTGGGGCTGACTAGGATTTCTCATCCCACACACCTCTGGTAGAGGCGCTAATGAACAGCAGAATGGCTACAAGGCAGCATACCCAACATAGAGAAGAGGCAAGGGAGTGAGGTAATCCTCCAGCTGAATATAAACCACTGATAATGCCAGCTTAATCTCCACTTCTGTCACCTATCCAGAGGCAGCAGTCTTACCCTTTTACTCAAAAATACTAAATAGTTAGAAAGACTTGGCATAAATGATACAATTCAGCCGTTTTATACTCAGTAATAATAATTTGCCTTAAAAGATTTAATTTAAAATCAGTCTTTTAACAGAACATACAGCAAGGTGCAAATCGATTGCTCATTCACATTACCAATTAATAGCACAGAAGAATTCTCTGAAAACCGAAAACATTTTGTTCCTGCTAAAATCATCTGTTGGTTTAACCAAGCTGGCACAGACTGAGCTCACGTTATGCTTATTAGAAAGATATGCTGCACCCAAGCTGTGTTTATTAAATATATGCAGTGCCTACATTACCAGGATTTATAACACACATCAACAGATAAAAATTAAAGACTGTAACATATCCATTCATATTAGAGCGCTTCAACAAAATTCAGCGTAATTGTGAAATTTATTAAGCAACTGAGAAAATATCGATGGACTATAAAGCTTGACTTTTCTTATTTCAGAATAAACCCAAGCTCCATAAAATTCCATTCATTTTCCTATTTAAGTATTTTTAACCTCAAAGTTAAGTGTCCTCTGACAAAGTATTCAAGCCTTTACAAACCCTTACATGCCCTGAAATGTTTTCTTTCCATGACCATAGTAAGCTTGTTGAGAATACGGACAAAAATACCAGGACCATGTAAGCCCCCAAAACAACACCATTCAGTGAGCTCATGGAAAATCAAAAGTGAAACTGATTAGAGACAGGCGAAGTATAAAAGAAACGAACCAAATTTAGCTTCATTACTCAAGCTGAGTGAAATGCAAAACACAAACAATCTAAGGAGGTTCAGGTCCTTTGTATTTTAGCAATTCTTAAATTTTTTATGATTCTGGGTTTTGTGGTAGCTTGGGAGAAATGTTTTAATGTAAGATTCATCTTGACAAGAAGGCCTATAACAATGGTACTGCTTAGAATAGCCCAATTAAAATGTTCACATTTGGTAACTTTGCATTATAGAAAAAGTACACAATGGAATATGGATCATTATCACTTTTTTTTTCCTGGAATCAAAATACTGAATGTTGCATAGCACCAAAATTGCCCCTCCTACCCCTGAAAAAGCCCTAAACCAAGTCTGAATATCAACCAAGTTAATTAAGTCCATATGGGCAGACAGGCATCCTGGGGACTTTTTGCTTCTTAAGAGAAAATATATTGATTCTAACCTGCATATGTGTCTGCTTCTTTTATCTGTATCTTTGCCCAACTATTTTTAATTATATAATTGTTTATTTTTATTGTCACCAGATCATACATAGCGTAAGTGTAAGGACCACATCTGGTTGTTATTTTTTAAAACTATTATAGGTCCAAATGCCTAGGGTGAAAATAAGGCAGAAAAATAGACTAGCTATTGCTGAACTAGTTGTGGTTTATCTAAAAACTTGCATCAGTTCCTCACCTCTCTTGGCCACTAGGGAACCAGCTGGTAGGCTGATTCTCAGCCTCCTCTTCCCCAGCAATGACATCACTTGTGAAATTCCATTTAGGCTCTAGCACTTCCTTCTCTTACCATATACCCCTGAATTCGTAGATTCTAGACTAAACTAAGAGGTTTTCAGCCTGAAAGTGGGACCCGATGAGTGGTAGGCTATGTAAAAGAGTCAGCATTTTCTCATGTAAGTCATGCAAAGTGTCAGATTTCAAGGGTGGAGGTGGCTTCTGAGGTAGCTGCCCTCCTAAATTGGTCATTGGGCAACATTTTACCATGGCCACTGGTCTCCTACCATTAACCTCCCTGTTACCACATAAGAAATCATTGTGGGGTAAATTAATTTCACTATCTCATTGCACAAATAAGTAATTCAATTTGGTGAGAAATCTATAGGACTTTCTTCACAACACTAAAGACATTCATGATCATTGAGCATCTGGTTACCATTTAAAGCACAGAGAACAACCCTACAAAATCTGAGCCATTGCTGTTACTCCTGCATACAAATATCCTCCAACTCAGGGGTCCCCAACCCCCAGTCCATGGACCAGTACCAGTTGTGGCCTGTTAGTAACTGGGCCGTGTGGCAGGAGGTGAGCGGCAGGCAAGTGAGCCAAGTATCATCTGTATTTACAGCCGCTCCCCATTGCTTGCATTACCACCTGAGCTCTGCCTCTTGACAGATTAGTGGCAGCATTAAATTGTCATAGGAACCCAAACCGAATTGTGAACTGTGCATGTGAGGGACCTAGGTTGTGTGCTCCTTATGAGAATCTAATCCCTGATGATCTGTCACTGTCTCCCATCACCCCAAGATAGGACTGTCTAGCTGCAGGAAAACAAGCTCAGAGCTCCCACTGATTCTACATCATGGTGTGTTGTATAACTATTTCATTATATATTACAATGTAATAATAGAAATAAAATACATGATAAATGTAATGCACTTGAATCATCCTGAAATCATCCCCCAACCCTGGTCTACGGAAAAATTTTCTTCCACAAAATCGGTCCCTGGTGCCAAAAAGGTTGGGGACCACTGCTCCAACTCAAGGAACCCACAAAACTTCATGGAGATGCCAAAGATACAGGGGCAATAGTAAAAAAAAAATTATTTTGGTCTGTTTTGAACAGAAAATTGTACTTAACAGGGGGTTTTGATTGTGAAGAATGCTGTATGCCTGACAGCTCCTAGCATATTGTGGGAGCAGAGTAAAGTCTTCAACCATGACTTCTGTTCCTTTGTAGTCCCCAGAAACTATTGCAAATCCAGACACAACTCTGACTGGTGATGAAGAGGATTCCAAGAAAGAACAAAAGTTGAAATGAAATGTCTTTGGAAACGGCATCTAAATCTTTTCTCAATTTTCTGACTAAATTTGCATCTTTTTATCAGATAGATGTGAATAATGCAACAAACATATTGTAATTATGATTTTTAAAAATGTCTTGTATGTCATCTTAAAACTTACAGAGTTCAAGGCTTACCAATGTAAAAATGTTGTCTGGAAAAAAAAAACTAAATGATATGGATAAAAGTCCTCTCAAAATTTGATTTTGTTACCCTTTAAAACTCTCTCATATCTTCTTCAAAAATATTAACTAATACTTGAAACCAGGGACGTGTGCTCTAACTGCCACTCTACAGGCTGCCTTCAGGTTAGATAGCATGCTTTAAGTATGATGCAACCGTTGGATTTTGACTCCACTTAAGGGGTCAGTCTCAGACTGGAAACTGTTTTCCCTTTGGGAGAGAGCCTCCAACATGCCTCTTGCTTTGTAAAGACTTCATTGTAATCTACTTCAAGGAGCCACATCGTCTGGCAAAAGTTGAAGGAAATGTCTGTGTCTGACTTTACTTATTATCATCATACCTCCAGTAGGAGTGTTAAAAAAGTACACTCTCTGAAATTTGGGTTGTGGTTATACTTGGGTCACTGCCTGCTGATAAAATGCCATCAGTGTTTGTTTCCTCCTTAGTTCTAACCTGAAAGGGTGTCATCTAAGATGGTTTGGGGTGGGGGTGGGGGTGAAATAACATGCATGAAGGGAAAATTGCTGCATAAAACCAATTCTGGCCCTGCAGGAACACATTGAACTGAATGTCAAATGACATGGTTGGAGGCACTGGGGACTAACACTCTTTGAGGTCCTCAGCTTCCCATCAATTAGAATAAAAGGTGCCAAATTAACACAAGTCAGACCAAAACAGATTATAAGATAAACATGGGAGTTTGGGGGGATACAAATAGAATGTATATATATAGTTAATTATTTAATGGTGAAAGAAGAGAGGGGGAAATAAACATTGATATCAAACAAAATAAAGATTTTACATTTGAGAGATACTTATTTACCAGTTTGCCAAGATATTTGAAGAAGTGTCAATATATTTGTTAAATAAAACATTCATAAATTTAAAACATGGGATTTCCTTATTATATATTCAAAGGAATGACTTGAATCTGCCAGGCCTGCCATAACAATACACCTCAGACCAGGTGGCTTAAAGAAATTTATTTTTCCAAAGTGCTGGAGGCTGGAAGTCTAAGATAAAGGTGTTGGCAGGTTTGGTTTCTTCTGTAGCTTCTCTCTTTGGCCTTGTCACTGTATCCTCATATCCCCTTTCTCTATGTCCCTGGTATCTCTTCCTCTTTTTATAAGGATTTAGTCATACTGAGTTAGGGCTGCACTTTAATGGCTTCATTTTAACTGAATCACCTCTAAAGATATTATCTTCAGTACATTGTGAGGTACTGGGAGTTGGACCTTCATCTTTTGAATTTGGGAATGGAGACACAATTTAGTCCATAACACTAGGGTTTGGGAGAAAGTATAAATTCCAACTTTAAACTGAGATCCTCTGCCATAGTTACCTAGGAAACTAAATTGATCTGTTTTTAACAGTCACTCAGCAAATATTTATTAAGCACTTACAGCTCAAAAGTCATCCCTTTGAGGTTCTATGCTAGATATAAAATGAATAATAACAGTCCCTGTCATCTAAGTGTAGCTAAGAGACACCTATTCAAACACATGTAATTCTTTGACTAGTTTAGTGGGCCTCTCTAGGTCAAATATGCTGCCCATTCATTAAGAAGAATGAAGAGCTTTTCCACGTAAAAACTTTGTACTTTGTAATTAACAAAGGAAAAAACACTCTTTTAGGAAACTTTGCCCTATTTCACCATTTTGCTGAGATTTGGGCATTCATTTCTTCATGTATGTGTTCTTTCTGTTCAACATTAACGACATAAATGCTATTTTCCAGACACTAGACTTCTTAACGATGCCAACGTCATACATAAATAATCGGAAAATATCAAACCAGTTGTAAAAAAGATAATGTTGACAGTCACTGTTTTTGTAAGTCCTGGTGATGTTACTCAGTTGTTACAATGGATGACCCAACAATGACACATCATCACACAAGTCTATAGCTTACATTATTAGGTTTCACTCTTGATGTTGTACAATGTATGTATTTTTGCAAATGTATAATGACAGGTATCCACCATTATAGTATCATACAAACTAATGTTATGCCCTAAAAATCCTCTCTGCTCTGCTTATTCATTCTTCCATCCCCTCCTAAACTTTAGCAAACATTGATCTCCTCAGACAAAATTATTGTCTCCTCTCAGATTTACTTTTTCCAGAGTGTCATATAGTTGAAATTTTGCAGCAGGTGGCCTTTTTAGATTGGCTTTTTTCACTGAGTAATGTGCATTTAAGGTTCTTGCATTGCTCATTTCTTTTTAGTGCTGAATAATATTCCACTCTCTGGATGTACAGCAGTTTATTTATCCATTCACTTCCTAAATAATATATTGGTTGCTTCCAAGTTTTAGCCAAAATGAATAAAATTGCTATAAATGTTTGAGTGCAGATTTTTGTATGGACATAAGTATTCAACTCATTTGGGAACATTCCAAGGAGTGTGATTGCTGTATTGTATGGTAAGAGTATGTTTAATTTTATAAGAAACTACTAAACTACCTTTTAAGGTGGCTGTACATTTTGCATTCCCACCAGCGTTGAATAAGACTACCCGTCACTCTACATCATCACCAGTATTTGCTGTTGTTAGTGTGAACAATATTAGAATATTTGGCCGTTCTAATAAATGTGAATCTCATTGTTGAAATATCTCAACAATGTCCATTCTGATAAGTGGTATTTCATTGCGGTTTTAATTTGCAATTCCCTGATGATATGTGAAGTTGAACACTTTTTCATATGCTTATTTGCCATTAATATACCTTCTTTGGTGAGTGTGATGGTTAATACTGAGTGTCAACTTGATTGGTTTGAAGGATGCAAAGTATTGATCCTGGGTGTGTCTGTGAGGGTGTTGCCAAAGGAGATTAATATTTGAGTCAGTGGGCTAATAAAGGCAGACCTACCCTTAATCTGGGTGGGTACCATCTAATCAGCTGCTAGCATGGCTAGAAAATAAAGCAAGCAGAAAAACATGAAAAGCCTAGACTGGCCTAGCCTCCCAGCCTACATCTTTCTCCTCTTCTGGATGCTTCCTGCCCTCACACGTCAGACTCCAAGTTCTTGAGTTTGGGGACTCAAACTGGCTCTCCTTGCTCCTCAGCTTGCAGACAGCCTACTGTGGGACCTTGGGATCCTATGAGTTAATACTTAATAAACTCATATATACACACACATGTGTACATATACATATATATATGTATATATATCCTATTAGTTATCTCCCCCTAGAAACCCTGACTAATACAGTGAGGTGACTGTCTGTTAAGATCTCTGGCCGTTTATTTTATTTATTTATTTATTTATTTATTTATTTATTTATTTATTTGTTTTTGAGACAGTTTCACTCTGTCCCCCAGGCTGGAGTGCAGTGGCACGATCTCAGCTCACTGCAACCTCCACCTCCCAGGTTCAAGTGATTCTCCTGCCTCAGCCTCCTGAGTAACTGGGACTACAGGCACGCACCACGACAGCTGGCTGATTTTTCATATTCTTAATAGAGACAGGGTTTTTGCCATGCTAGCCAGGCTGGTCTCAAACTCCTGACCTCAGATGATCTGCCCACCTTGGCTTCCCAAAGTGTTGGGATTACAGGTGTGAGCCACCGCACCCAGCCTTTGGCCCATTTTAAAAATCAGGTTGTTTGTTTTCTTGTTGTTAAGTTTTGAGAGTTCTTTGTGTGTTTTGGGTAAGAGTCCTTTATCAAATGTGTATTTTGCAAATAATGTTTTTCAGTCTGTGGCTTTTCTTCTTATCCTCTTGATGGTGTCTTTCACAGAATAGATTTTTTTTTATTTTAATGAATCCAGCTTATCAATTATTACTTTCACAGATCATCCTTTTGGTGATATATCTAAAAAGTCATCATTATACCCAAAGTTATCTAAGTTTTTTCTTCTGAGTTGTCTTCTAGGAGTTTTATAGTTTTGCATTTTACATTTATATCCATGATGCATTTTGAGTTAATTTTTGTGGGATATAAGATCTTTGTCTATAATTATTTATTTATTTTTACATGTGAAAGTCCAGTTGTTCCAGCACCATTTTTTGAAAAAGCTATCTTTTCTCTATTAAATTGCCTTTGCTCTGTCAAAGAACTGTCAAAGATTAGTTGACTATATTTGTGTGGGCCTATTTCTGAGTTCTTTATTCTCTTCCACTGATAAATGCGTCCTCTTTTTTATCAAAACCATATTCATTTGATTATCATAGCTTTATGGTACATCTTGAGGTCCTGTTAAGTCAGTTTTCCAACTTTGTTCTTCCTCCTTTAGTATTATGTTGACTATTCTCTGTCTTTTGCCTTTCTATGTAAACTTTAGAATTACCTCATTAATATCCATGAAATATCTTGCTGCAATTTATATTGGGATTGCATTAAGTCTACAAATCAAGTTAGAAATACCTGGCATATTGATAATATTGCATCTTCCTAATCATGAACACAGAATATTTCTCTATTTATATAGTTCTTCTTTTGTTTATCAGAGTTTTGTAGCTTTGCTCATATAGATCTTGTACATATTTTGTTAGATTTATACCTAAGCATTTTTTTTTGGATGCTAATGAAAATGATACTGTGTTTTTAACTTCACATTCCACTTGTTGATATGTGGGAAAGTGATTGACTTTTCTGTATTAATCTTGTATCCTACAACCTTGCTATAATTGCTTATTAATCCCAGGTGGGTTTTTTAAATCAGTTCTTCCAGATTTTCTACATAGATTATCATGTCATCTTCAAAGACAGCTTTATTTCTTCCTTCACAATTTGTATGCCTTTCATTTCTTTTTCTCACCTTATTTCACTAGCTAGAACTTCTAGTATGATATTGAAAAGGAATGATGAGAGGAGACATCCTTGACTTATATCTGATCTTAGTGGGAAATCTTCTAGTTTCTCACTATGAAATATAATGTTAGCTGTTTTTTGGATATTCCTTATCAAATTGAGGAAGTTCTCCCTTATTCCTAGCTTGCTGACAATTTTTACTATGAATGAATTTTGGAACTTATCAAATGCTTTTTGTGCATCTATTGATACAATCATGTTATTTTTCTTTTTTAACCTGTTGAATTGACTGATTACGTTAAGTAGTTTCAAAATTCTGAACCAGCCTTGCATACTTGGGATAAATTCCACTTGGTTATAGTGTATAATTATTTTTATATATTGTTAGATGTAATTTATTAATTTTTTTAGGGTTTTTGCATTTGTGTTCATAAGAGAGATAAGTCTCTGGTTTTCTTTTATTGCCTGGTTTTGGTATCAGGGTAATTCAGACCTCATAGAATGAGTTAGGGAGTGTTCGCTCTGCAGTTACATTCTATCAAAGAGATGTAGAGAACTGGTATAACTTTTTCTTTAAATGTTTCATAGAACTTATTAATAAATCCATTTAAGTCTGGTGTTTTCTGTTTTCAAAGGTTACTATTAATTGTTGATTCAGTTTCCTTAACAGATATAGGTAGGCTTATTCAAACTGTTTATTTCTTCTTGTATTTTAGCAGTGTGTGTCTCAAGAAATTGGTTTTCTTCATCTAGGTTACTGAATTTGTAAACACACTTTCTTTTATTCTTAGTAAGTCTGGCTAGAGGCTTATCAATTTTATCGATGTTTTCAAATAACCAGGTTTGGTTTTGTTGATTTTCTTCATTGAGAGAATCAATAATTTCTGTTTTCAATTTCTTTGGTTTTTTGCTCTCAATTTTATTATTTCTTTTCTTCTGCTTCCTTTGGATTTAATTTGATTTTTCTAGTTATTTTAAGGTGAAAGTTTAGATTAATGATTTCATCTCTTTCTTCTCTTCTAATATATTCATTCAATACTATATATTTTTTGTAAGCACTGCTTTCATTGCATGCCACAAATTTTGATAAGCTGTATTTTATTCTCATTTATCTTAAAATATTTTATCTTGATACTTCTTCTTAGAACCATGTGTCATCTACAGGTATGCTGTTTAATATACAAATGTTTTGGGATTTGCCAGATATCTTTCTATCATTGATTTCTAGTTTAATTCCATTATGGTCGGAGAGCACACATTTTATAATTTCTACTTTTTTAAGATTGGTAAGGAGTGTTTTATGGCTCAGAATATGCTCTGTCTTGTCAAATGTTCCACATGAGCTCGGGAAGAATGTGCATTCTGCTGTTGTTAGATGAAGTAGCTTATAGATGTCAACTATTTCTAGTTGATTGATTGTGCTGTTGAGTTTAATTTTGCCCTTACTGATTTTCTCCCTGCTAGGCCTGTCCATTTCTGACAGAGAGGTATTGAAGTCTCCAACTTTAATAGTAGAGTCATCTATTTCTTCTTGTAGTTCTATCTGTTTTTGCCTCATGTATATTGATGCTCTGTTGTTAGGTACATACCTATTAAAGAATGTTTTGTATCTCTGGAGAATTTGCTGTTTTATGATTATATAATGTCCCTCCTTATCCCTGCTAACTTTATCTGTTCTGTCTGAAATTAATATAGCTATTTCTGCTTTATTTTGTTAGTTGTTAGCATGGTATATCTTTCTCTATTTCTTTATTTCTAAGTTATATATGTCTTTATATTTACAGTTGGTTTCCTTTAGATAATATATAATTGTGTCATGTTTTGTCAGTGACTCTGGTAATCTCTCTTATAGTATTTAGACCACTGATGTTGAGTAATTATTGATAAATTTGGATTCATATCTACCATATATGTTACTGTTTTATATTTATTGCTCTTGTTCTTTGTTCCTATTTTTTCTTCTACTTTCTTTCTGCCCTTTGTGGTTTTAATTGAGCATTTCATATGATTCCATTTTTCTTCATTTTTTAGCTTAGTAGTTATACTTCCCTTTTATTTTCTCTTAGTGGTAATCCTAGAGTTTGCAATATGCAATTACGGATAAAGCAATTTCATTTTTAAATAACTCTATACCACTTCACTGGCAGTGCAAGTATCTTACAATCACAAAATATTCCTAATTCTTTTTTATTCCTTCTGTTACTTAGCTTTCATTTCTTCCTTATACAAATGTACATAGCATTGGTATATCTACAAAGCAGACATAATCTAATACTGTGTTGCTATTATTATTTTGAATAAACTGTAACCTATTAGGTTAGTTAAGAAGAAAAAAAATTACAGTGTATATTTTAACTTCACTCATTCTTACTCTGATGCTCTTCCTTTCTTTATATAGATCTGAGTTTATGACCTATAACATTTTTCTTCCCTCTGAAGAACTTCTTTTAATATTTCTTACAAAGCATGTCCACTGGCAACAAATTCCCTCAATTTTCATTTGTCCCAGAAAGTCTTTACTTTTCTTTCACTTTTGAAGGATAACTTCGCAGGGTACAGAATTTAAGGCTTACATTGCCCATCTGTTCTTGCATACTGTCTACTCTATCCCTTAGAGCCCTTAGCATATTAATCAGAGCTGTTTTAAATTTCGAATCTGATAATTCCAACACTTCTACCATATCTGAGTCTGGGTCTGATGATTTCTCTGTCTCCTCAAACTGTGTTTTTTGCCTTTTGGTATGTCTTGAGATTTTCTTTTGAAAGCTAGACATGATGTACTAGGTGAAAGGAACAATCATGTTGAAGTGCCCGCTGGTCCAAACAATAATAACAACAACAACAGCCAGCTCTCTCTATTAAAAGGGCCAGGAAAGAGGCAGCCTAGCAAGATATAAGGCTTTTACACAAGTATTTACTCCAGGCAAATACCACAGAAAAAACTTATTCTTACCCATACCTATGCTAGCAAAAGCTGATTGGAGGTCTATTCTTCCACCCTTGCCAGTCTGCCAGGATGGTATCAGAAAGGCCGCGTAGAAAGCAGAGTTTCATCCCCACTGAGTGGTGATAAGATTTTCCCAATGGACATCATGTGAAGAGTCAGAACTTCACCATGTCACCTTTCAATCTGGCAGTGAAGAAGTACCTGTCCCCTCTCAGTGGGGTAGTGCCAGAAGAAGCCTACTGGAGAGTCAGGACTTTCACCACCACTCAGTTGCCACAGGCCACCCCCAAGGTATCAACAGAGGACTAGCGGGGAGCTGGAAATCCCACTCCCACCTGGCAATAATAGGGCCCCTCCCCTCCCCGACTTGGGTGTCAACAGATGCTGAGGAGGGAACTGAAAGAAAAAATAGACTAACCCAGAATTATAGTTAGAAACTTCTCCACTCTTTTCTCAACAACTGATAGAGCAACTAGACAGAAAATCAGCAAAGATATAGAAGAACTCCATGAAAGCATCAATCAATAGGATTTAATTGACTTTAGTAGAACATGCCATCTAATAGCAGCAGGATATACATTACTTTTAAACATATCCAAGATAGACTATATGCTAGACCATAAAACCTCAACAAATTTAAAATAATCAAAGTCATGCAAAGTGTGTTCTGCTTCCACCCACCAAGTCTTATATTAGCCCATTTGCACACTGCTGTAAAGAATTACCTGAGACTCAGTAATTTATAAAGAAAACAGGTTTAATTGATTTACAGTTCCACATGGCTTGGGAGGCTTCAGGAAACTTACAATCATGGCAAAAGGCAAAGGGAAAGCAAGGCACGTTTTACATGGCAGCAGGAGACAGTGAAAGGGAAGAGCCATGCACTTATCAAACAACCAGATCTTGTGAGAATTCTATCATGAGAACAGCAAGGCAGAAGTCCGTCCCCATGATTCACCTCCCACGAGGCCACTCTGCCAACACATGGGGATTACAATTCAGGGTGGGATTTGGGTGGGGACACAGAGCCAAACTATATCAACTCTTTTCCATAGATCTTCACCAAGTGTCCCCAGAAATACTGGAAGCAAGACAGGAGAGCTGCGAATGGCCCCTCATACACGTATGCACACAGAGCCAGGCACAGGATTTGAATACCTGGTAGTCTGAGGATGGAGAGGAGAAGTGAGAGAAACTCTTCTGGCACTCTGTCTTACAATGAGTGCAACCAGTGGACTCCTATTGCTGGAAGTAGGTAAAAGAGCTCAAGAACTTTCCCCCTATTAAGTGTAGGTGTGTAGGACCTGCTGAGTGAAGAATGAAGGCAATGCCAGAGAACTGAGAAAATGACTCCAGACACACAACTCCAAAGCTCTGAGAAAGGGAATGCATTCAACCTGCCCTTAATCATTCGAAGACTCTGCTGAATTAAATCTTCCTGAAGTAACAATATGGCCCAAACCTGGCTCAATTCAAAATAGGTTGACTCAGTGCCCACACCAGCAGTATGACAGAAGAAGGGAAGAAACACTCCTCTTGGCACAAATATTATTTACGTCAGTCTCTGCATTTATCTTACACAGAATATACAGCATTCAGTCAAAACTATACGATATGCAAAGAAACAAGACCCATCATTTAAAAAAAAATGAAAGTGTCAAAAGAACCAGATTCAGATATGATCCAAATGTCAGAATAATCAGAAAAAAAATTTAAAGTGAATAGTCACAATAAGACATTAAAGGATCTAGCAGTGAAAGATACAGATGAGCAAATGGAAAATTTCACTAGTGCAATGGAAACTATATAAAAGAGTCAAGTGGAAATTCTAGAACTAAAACAGATAATAACGAAGTCCGTCAGAATTCTTTCCATACACTTATCAGCAGACCAGACACAGAGGCAGAAAACACCAGTGAACTTAAAGACACACCAATAAAATTATCCAAACTGTAATGCAAACAGAAAAAATGTGTGAAAAAAAAACAGCATCTAAAAATGTGAGGAGCAATAGCAAATGGTTTAACAAAAACATAATTGGAGTTCCAAATAAATAAGAGAAAATGGAGCAAAAAAAATTGAAGGAATAATGATTGAGAATTTTGCTAAATTGATAAACACATTTATCTGCAGTTCCAAGAAGCTCATTAAGCCTCAAGCAGGATAAATACAAAGAAAACCACACCGATATGCATCATAGTCAAAGTGCTGAAAGTCAAATATAATCTTGAAAGCAGCCTGAAGAAAAAAGTCACACTTAATACTCAAGTGAAGAACAATCAGAATGAAGTATGACTATTCATCAGAAACAGTGGAAAATAGAAGAAAATGAACTAACGTTTCCAAGTTCTAATAGAAAAAACTGTCAACTTAGATACTAAATCCAGTGAAAATATTCTTTACAAAGGAAGAAAAAATAAATTGTCAGACAGACGAAAGCTGAAAAAATGTGTCTCTGTCTGACCTGTACCACAAGAAATGCTAAATGAAGTTCTTTAGTCTGAAAGGAAATACCAAAGTAAAATTTGTTTTGCAGGAGGGAATGAAGAACATCAAGCAAGAGATCTATGTTGACAAACATAAAGGATTTTTCAAAAATTATTCTGATGTTATGTATATATGAATAATTTATACGTACAGATATATACATAAAAAATTTTAAAATGCTTTAAGTCCTATACAATTATTTTAATTACATATAAGATGTATTTTACAACTCAAATACAGCTATACCTATACCTTTTCAAATCGAGATAGATAGATAGGCATAGATATATGTAAAACTTTTTAAAGAGTCATTATTGACTGTTTAAAGTCTAAGTTACATTATGGGGCTTAGAGCCTGGGTCAAAATACAATGTTTGACAACAAAAGCATGATGGGCAGACATAGCTAATAATTGGAAGTATAATGGTTTAAGATTCTTGTACTAATTATAAAGTAGTAGATTTTAAGTAGGCTATAAAAAGTTACGGATGAATATTTTAGTAACTAGAGCAACCACTAAAAAATTATACCAAGGGGCATAATCTTAGAGTAGAAGAGATTTAACAGAATATTAAAATATACTCATTTCACCCAAGAAAGCAAGAAAGGAAAAGTCTCTACTTTTGTTTATCTAAACAAAAAGCATATGGGACAAAAAGAAAACACACACCAAGATAGTAAGCTTAAATCCAAACATATCAAGAATTAAATTGAATGTAAATGGACTAATGCTGTGTTATGGGGCTTAAAAGACTGCTCTGCAAGTCACAAGCCATAAATCTTGGCAGTGTCTGCATGGTGCTAGTTCTGCAGGCTCACCAAGTGCACACGACGTGGAGGCATGCTTTCCTCCAAGTAGATTACAATGTTTTAGACAGCCTCAAGGCCCAGCCAGAGACTCGTTCCAGGTGCAGAGTCACTGAGGAAACCTGCACTAAGGCAATGCTTAGTTGAGCCATGGGAGCAGGGCCACCCCCTCGATGTCAGGCACCAGTATGCAATGTCAGCATGGAAGAGCTGCAGACACAAGACCCCAACTCATCAGACTGTGTGCGCTGTGTCCAGCAAACCCACGGGTGTCATGCTTCCCAGAGTTGTGGGACAAAGCCCCCATCCCAGTGTGTCCAGAAGATGAGACATTGACTCAAAGAAATTGTTTTCAAGATTTGAGATTTAATGTTGTTTGCCCCATTGGGTTTTGGACTTACTTGGGAATTGTTACCTCTTTCTTCTTGCCTGTTTATCCCTTTTAGAATAGAAACGTATGTCCTGTGCCTGTCCCAACATTATATTTTGGAAGCATAGACCTTGTTTTATTTCATAGGCTCACAGCTAGAGGAAAATTTGCCTCAGCATGAGTCATGCTTTGAGTCTCACCAATATCTAATGTAGGTGAGACTTTGGACTTTAGACTTCTGAGTTGATGCTGAAACAAGTTAAGATGTTTGGAGCCATTGGAATTGAATGAATGTATATGAGAAGAACATGAATTTTGGAGAGCCAGAAACAGAATGCTATGGTTTGAATGTGTCCACTTCAAAATTCAGGTGTTGGACAATGTGGTAGTATCAAGAGATGGGGCCTTTTACAGGTGATTAGACAGACCATGAGGGCTTCTCTCATGTGAATGGGATTAATGCCCTTATAAAATAAGCTTCATATAGTGTTAGGTTGGCTTGTCCTTCCATGTTCCATAATGTAAGGATGCTGCAAGAAGGCCCTCACCAGTTGCTAGCTGTGAGATGTAAATTTCTCTTATTTATAAATTACCCAATCTCAAGTATTCTGTTATAGCAGCACAAAACAAACTGATATATAGCCCAGTTAAAAGGCAAAAAAAAAAAAAAAAAAAATGTCAGGCTGGGGGAAGAAAATAAGAAAAATAAGAAAATAAAGAAAATAAAAATGAGTCCTAACTACATATATGCTGCTTACCAGAACATGCTAAAAAGATTAAGACAGAGACAGACTAAAAGTAAAAAGATAGAAAAAGTAAATTATACAAACACTAAGGATAAGAATGCAGATATGATATATTAGTGTCAAAAAGTAGACTTAAAAAAAGTATTAGCAGATAAAAAAGGAGATTTCATAATGATAAAATCAACTCATCAATAAGTCATACTAATCTTAAATGCATATGAAACTAACAACAAAGTCCCCAAATATATAAATAAAAATTTTACAGACATAAATGAAGAAGTGGACATACCCACATTTGGAGATGTAACATCCCTCTCTCAGTAACTGATAGAACAAGTATAAATCTGTAAGAATATAGAAGATTTGAACAGTATCAACAATGTGGCCTAAAATATTTTTACAGAATGCTATACACAACAACAGCAAACTATACATTCTTTCCAAGTGCAAATGGGTCATTCACCAAGATAGATCATAAGTCATTAAGCAAGTCTTAGTGAACTGCAAAGGATCAAAATGATAGAGAATGTTCTGTGATCAGAACAGTATCAAGTTAGAATTAAACAACAATAAGATATGTAGAAAACCTCCAAATATTTCAAAATGAAATAACAGACTTCTAAATAACCCAAGGGTCAAAGAAGAAATCTCAGAGGAAATTAGAAGCCCATTAAGCCTCAAAAGACTTTACGTCTAAGTGGGAATGAGATTATCAGATCATTTCAGAGAGCAGGTTTTAATTAGTGGAACATAAAGAAGGACTTGGAGGAGCTGTGCATGACAGAAAAAGCACTAAACAGAATTAGAGAACCTGATGCTGTTACATACAGGCTGTGAGACATTTTAAAAACATCCTAGGGAATGTATTTCTCCACCTCAAAATAGGAATGAAAACACTTGCAACTTCATAACTTTGTGAAATTTAAACACAATGCCTGCAAAAGCACCTTTCAAGCCCAGGGCTTGGCCCATTGCAGAAGATGTTCAACAAACATGAGTTGGATGAAAAAAGTAGCTGGGAGCTATCAAAAGCAAGCTTTATAATTTTGCCTAGAGCTCAATCAAGCAAAAAAGAGAAATAAGTGTATTAGTTACATGTGAGGATTTCAGATCATAGCTAACTAGTCCATAAAAAATTATTTAAGGATAGCTCAGGAAAAAAAATAATTTTAGGAGTGAGCTAGGAGTTGAGAAAAGAGAGGGTGTGTTCATATTCTTCTATGCTTTCTCTTAACGGAACCAATGTATTCCAGCACTTTAAACAAACAGTATTTCCACTTCACTGTTATTTACAGCCATAGCCTAAAGCACAAAGATCAGACTCAGCGTCTGATTAAACTAAGTTTTATAGAGAATGACAAAATAATTGGTAAAAACATTTCAGCTTGGGTATGTAAAATAGAAAAAACAAAGTAGCAAATGTTCAAAGCACAATGGGTTTTAGGGAACAACACCGTCTCTTCTCTTTAGCATTTCTCTAGAATTCATATCTTGGCTGGGTGACAAAAAGCTGTCCATCAGCTACAAGTCTGAGCCTATCAGCCTTACAAATCAGAGTTAATAAAAGTCAATCAGGGACGGTTTAACTTGCTTGCTACTGCCTGAAGCGGGATTCAGCCCCAGGGTCTGTCATCCACTTAGAAAATACTTTCTACGACCATCTATACTTCTAAAAATTTACTTATCTGAATTTGTCTAGCTGAGAAAATGTTGTTTATATAAATATATACATGGCCAACACAGATGCATATGAACCCCCTACAGGTAAATGCACAGATATAAACTTAACCCTCTATAATTATAGATGCCTAGAAAGATGCAGGTTTTTTAAACCAATTTTTAAAAACCAGCCTCTTGACTTCAGGGTTTTGTCCTACACATACATGTTTCCAAGTATGAATGGCACTTAATGTCATAATTTTATTTACATGTGCGTTGGCTTGTGACATTTCCAATAAATTAAATATATGTTGATGTATGCATTGCCCAAATCCTGATGACAATGTCCACCAAGATTATGACAGTGGGTCAAAAATTCACCAACTACTAGAGCTGTTTTTCAATCTTGTCAGATCCAAGTCTATTTATAGGCAGCAGCAGAACTTTCTACCTCAACCAGAGCAAATCACATGTGTATTCGTGCTCAGAAGGACCAGATAGGAGAGAGTCAGGAGTAAATAAGAATCTGGGAGAGGTTACAAGGACAGATATTAATCAGAGAAAAGTTTTCTTCTAACCACAAATCCCATAGTTTTCAAGACAAATTTAAAATTGGGAGGTCATGTCAAACAGAATCAAGGCAAAAAGTTTTTGCACATTCACTCACTCAACAAACATTTCCTGAGTGATGGCTATGTGTCTTTTATGTCTGTGCTTTTAACATTGATGTGAGCCACATATGAATTTTTAAATACATATAAAACAAATTAAATGTATATATAATTTAAAGATTATGTGAAATTTTTAAAAGTGCAATTAATTTTTGTGATATATTTTAACCCAATATATCCAGATATAATCATTTTGACATGTCATGAAAATATTTTTTAACTGAGATATTTTACATCATGATTCCAACCAGCCACATTTCCAGTGCTCAGAGCCACATGTGACTAGTGGCTACCATATTGAATAGTGCAGTTCTAGATTCTAAGGGAAAGCAGTGAACAAAACCAAATAATTGCCCTGGTGGAGATTAATCTTTGTGGAGAAGACAGATAGTAAACAGATCAATGTAAGATGTCAGGTTATTAACACGGTCTAAAAGGCCATATGCAATCGGACCCCATTCACCTCTCCAGACTCATCATCATCATCTCCCACTGCTCCCCTGCACTCACCAGGCTCCAGACACACAGTCCATCCTGCCCTTTCCAGAGCAAGCCTGCCAAACACATGGCATCTCATGGTATTTCCATCCCCCTGGAACATCCTTCCCCAAGTTTCTTTAAAAACTTTAAAGAACAATGTACATAATCATAAACAGGCCAGGCACAGTGGTCATGCTGCTGTAATCGCAGCACTTTAGGAAGCTGAGGTGTGGATGGCTTGAAACCAGGAGTTCAAGACCAGCCTGGGCAACATAGTGAGAACTTGTCTCTACAAAAAATTAGCTGGACATGGTGGCACATGCCTGGAGTCCCAGCTACTTAGGAGCCTGAGGTGGGACAACCACTTGAGCCCAGGAAATTGAGGCTGCAGTGAGCTAAGATTGAGCCACTGCACTCCATCCTCCACAACAGAGTGAGACCCTGGCTCAAATAATAACAATAATAATAATAATAATAATAATATGGCTGTAGACGACTGCTTACTATGCACGCTGCACTACATACATTTTCCTCAAACTCCACAACAAAATAACAAAATAGGTACTATTAATATGTACATTCTTTCAATAAGAAAACTGCACTTTATGTAGGTTATACTTATTTATTTAACCAATCTCTCAATTGTTAGATTATTTTTGCATTTTTAAACTTCATGCTAGGTTACTTTTACATTAGGATTGAGGCGGAGTTGCTGGATCAAAAACTAGAGCCACTCTGAGGCTTTAAGGAAACATTGTTAAATTACTCCCTAATAAATTTATACCACTAAAAGACCTACCCAGTGATATTAGCAACAACCCAGGTTTCTTTCAATTCACTGTCACACAGGCTGGAGTGCAGTGGCACGATCTTGGCTCACTGCAGGCTCTGCCTCCTGGGTTCAAGCGATTCTCCTGCCTCCGCCTCCCGAGTAGCTGGGATTACAAGTGTGTGCCACCACACCCAGCTAATTTTTGCATTTTTAATAAAGATGGAGTTTCACCATGCTGGCCAGGCTGGTCTCGAACTCCTGGTCTCAAGTGATCTGCCCATCTTGGCCTCCCAAAGTGCTGGGATTACAGGCATGAGCCACTACACCCAGCCATTTTGATTATTTTTAATCTTTAGTAGTTTGATAGAAGAAAGATAGCTTTTCAAAAATGTTTTGAATTTTTTCATTTATTTGATTCTGTGTGAGAATAACATTTTTCATGTTTATTGAAAAAATTGTCTCTCTCCCTTTTAACATCCTTGTACCTCCTGTTATTTTTTTCATTTATGTTTATCATTTTCTCATTGTTAACAACAGCAATGCTAGAAAAGAGATATTAACACTTTGCTTACGTTTTTATGTTGCAAATATCTCTTCTTAATTTGTCCTTTTGTCTTTCAATTTTGTTTATGCTTTAAGTTTGTTCATGATTTTCTTTATGATTTTTCTCTTTGTTGGTATGCCTTCAAATCTTTTCCCAAACATTTTAGAAATTCTTCTTTATCCCGTTCTCTCCAGCTGCCCTGCTGAGAAGCCTGGGGCAATTGTGGGAATATTGTCTTCTTAGGTTTGAGACACTGTTCACTCCCGGCGTATTGCAGAAGAGCTTACCTGATGATGTGCTTGATTCTCCCCTTTCTTCAACTCTTCCTTCCCGCCTGCCCACAACACCCATGGAGCATTTGTGACAGAGCAACCCCATCATGCATCGCTTGAGGATTTAGCTTCCCTCACCTTCCAGCAGAGCATTAGTCTCACGCACTCACCTTAGGTCATTGAACATTTGCTAACTATCTGACAGATTTTGTGAGAAGTAATAGAGATGGAAACAGGCTTAGTATAGGAGAGAGAGCGTTAAATTAGAAGTCAAATCCCCACCTGCTAATTCAGCTTCTGCTGTTAACTACCTGGGTCCTGACCCTGAAGTTCTCTGGACCCATCATTTCTTATAAGATGGAAGGTTGGCACAACGACCTCAGCTGTATTCAAAGGCTAACATTTCTCACTTACTGCTATGATATGAGTCTTCTTTTTCATCTGACTTTGCAAGAAACATATTCCAAAGTACAGAAAGGACAATCTAATAAAATGACCCACATTATGGGAGTTTCTGGCATAAAAAGTCCTGAATGAGACTCAATGGTCTAACTTTCTGCTTTTTAAGGTTATTTGTTGTATGATAATTCTAGGAAAATCAACTTTCAACAGGCCAAAAAATACTTACCAGTGAGGAAAAATAATCAAGGCTTGAAATTTCTATATATGGTGATCAATTCAAACAGGAAATTACTTCTAATTCAGAAATATTACAAGTAATAGAGAGTTGACTTTTTACCTGAATTAGAAATAACAAAATTTACTGAGCTTGGAATCATCAGTAAAATATTAAGCTTCTCTTTCATATCCTACCCGATGAATAATGAACTGCTTCACTGGACTTGAACTTATTTTGGACATGAATTTATTGAACCATTTTCTGAGGGTAGAATTCCAGGGCAGAATTATATGTTAGCAGCTGAATACAAGCGTTGGCCTTCTTTGTCTAGTGTAGAAACGGTCACCTCTTCTAAAATACAGAACAGATTTTCCAGTTCGTTTTGCAGAAATGGCTTTCATGGGATTTGACAACACAAGAGTCATTCATTAATCTAATTGTCTTCTGCCATGAAATTATGCTTAATGTTAGTAATGTAGAGACAGTAATATTATAAAATATGAACTGCTAAAAAGTAGCCAGGCATACCCCGGCAATTTCCAACCACTTGATAGATTAATGTTCAATTTTGGTAAATTTTAGATATAGATTGATGGGACCATTTAACAGCAAATGTAATTAGTTTTAAACCTTATTTACCATTAAATTCCAGTTTATCCCCTAAATATTAATATAATAATATGTAAGAATGAGAAATTATCATCAAAAATGACCATCTTTGAAATAAAGAGTCTTTGAAAAGGATTGAGCTATTTAGATGTCATTTATGTTAGCCTATAAAAATTTAAAGTCTGTGTGTTTCAAGTATTGGACATTTCCAACAAAGGTCTCAGCCCACAAAATGCTGAGACGTCCATAACTGATACTTGTTTGTTTTCCTCTACTCTTTCACTTTTTCAGAAGTGACCCAACAGAATATCTTGACATCGGTAGTACCAAAAACTAGTCTCAAATGAAAGAAAGAGAAATTCTTGTTTCTGTGGGGAGAAGTGAACAGAATTTGTCCTGGGTTTATCGTTGCCATAGATCCTCCTAGTGGATGACAGTGCCAGACATTTTAGGATGATTCCACCAGTAGCATCTTCCCTGGCGCTTCAGCCCCTGAATATTCCCTCCGGTCAGAAACAAACCACAAAGTCAACGAGTATGAGCTGGAAAGGCTTTGCTAGGACAGAATTTTTGTTATCTTTTCTCCTTCCCTGAAAGTTATTTTACTTACAAATGGATTTTACTTACAAATGGGAAAATGACACCTAGCTGTTACATGGTGTGGGACTCAGGGCATCTGAAATCACTGTGCCTCAGTGTATCTTTCAAATCCTTCCATCACCTTGTCTTAAATGAATGCTGCACGTAATATGTCATGCAAAGATCCTTCCAATGTAACAGAGACTATAGCAAAGCCCGCCTGGTGTGGTGGAGTACTATTTTCCAAGACGGACATACACACAGAGGCGATAATGAGCGAGGTTCTAGAGTCCCCCTTGGATGCAGGGTGTTCTTAAGGAAGAAGGGGGCTCACTGCGCAGAGTCCCATAGCTTGTTATTTTGTCACTTTCACCCTATCCTTGCCACCTGAGGAGTAACTAAACATAACAATGACGGCCATAATATATCATTAGGGCTCACATTTATTTCGTGCTGAGTTAAGTGACTTACATGAGTTTTCTGATTATTCCGCACTACATCCCTACAAAGTTACAGATGAGAAAACTAGTTTTATCTAAGGTGATGCTATCAGTAAGAGATGAAACCAGAATTCAAACCAGGATTACCTGGCCCCAGGGTCCCAACTGGAAAACACAATAGGGGAAAAAAATGAATCTTTCAAAACTATTATCCCACCCACAGGTGTTTACAAGGAAGTTGGCAAAGATAATCTCTCAACTGCACCCTGGGAAAATTTTCCCAATTACTTTGAAAACTACAAGTCGCAATTTAATTTCTGAGAAGATACAGTAAATGGAAATAAAAAAACGTGAGTGGTACTAATTACTCAAATTTGTTGCACACCTATTATGTATTACGTACTATGCTACGTGCTTTCCATTTATTCACTTATTGTATCTTCTTTTTCCGCAGTCCTTCAGGTAGGTACTGTTATTAGCTCCATTTGATAGGTGAAGAAACTGGGGCTTGAATATGTTTCTGAGTAAACTCACACATATTAAAGGTATTTATAATTTGATATCTCAGAATAAAACTTTTACCTTTTATTTACCTTCATTAAAAATAAAAAAGGCTTACGCCTGTAATCCCAGCACTTTGGGAGGCCAAGGTGGGTGGAGCACCTGAGGTCAGGAGTTCAAGACCAGCCTGGCCAACATGATGAAACCCCGTTTCTACTAAAAATACAAAAAATTTAGCTGGGAGGGGTGGCAGACACCTGTAATCCCAGCTACTCGGGAGGCTGAGGCAGGAGAATCACTTGAACCCAGGAGGCAGAAGTTACAGTGAGCCCAGATCAGGCCACACCACTCCAGCCTGGACAACAAGAGTGAAACTCCATCTCAAATAATAATAATAATAATAATAATAATAGGCACAATATTTAAGATCTAACTTCTTCCAATGATCTTGTATTTTACCAATCCAGAATTCATGTACCCACCATGAATTTGGGAAGTGTTTTAAATAATTTGTTCCCTGGTGAGTGTTCTAAGGCAGCAAGCCGGGAAGGGATAAAGACCGTACTATCTATCCACCCTCCAGTCTCTTATCAGTGCTTCTTGCTCTCAAAACCCAACCAGAAGCCAGAAGACTTTGGGTGCTACATTCCAGAGCAGCAAATGTAGGCGGGGAATGAATTGAGGGAGGAGGCTTGAGCGAACTGAGAATAGTGAACACAGCCACTCTCTCCCTGAAATAGAAATAGGGTCCACTAAAACACATTTGATTTGCCGGGCGCGGTGGCTCACCCCTGTAATCCCAGCACTTTGGGAGGCCGAGTTGGGCGGATCACGAGGTCAGGAGATCGAGACCATCCTGGCTAACACAGTGAAACCCCGTCTCTACTAAAAATACAAAAAAAAAAAAAAAATTAGCCGGGCATGGTGGTGGGTGCCTGTAGTCCCAGCTACTCGGGAGGCTGAGGCAGGAGAATGACGTGAACCCGGGAGGCAGAGCTTGCAGTGAGCCGAGATCGGCCGCTACACTCTAGCCTGGGCGACAGAGGGAGACTCAGTCTCAAAAAAATAAAAAGTTTGATTTGATGCCTAACGTCCACCTAGAAATAGCAAAAGTGACATGGGAAAATTTCCAGTCCCTGATCTGCAAAAGAGTAAAGTAAAATAATCATGTAATCATGTCAATATGTAATTTTTAGACTGTTCTATGCAATACGTATACTTCTAAACTAAATATACACATATAACTAAATATACACAATGTAGAATGGATTCTGATGCCAGGCCCTATTCCCTCTTGCTTGGGGAGTGACCTTTATTCAGTCTGACTGAAGAAATAGTTCTGAATCCTCTTCTGTGTCTCTCATATGGCGTTTGTGTCACCTCGTTTGAGAAGACCACCATTTTAAAGCTGGGATTAACCACAGTTGGTGGTATCATTTCCTATGCATGTTTAGGTTTGATCCTCCTACTTTCGGTTAATATTGGTTTTACTTTTTCTATTATAAATTCTTAGATGCAGTGTCTCGTGTTAGCCTAAGTACAAGATAACAGTGGTCACCACTCTCAATATTCCCTTAAGTACCAAATAAACACTATTTAATTTTTATGACTCACGAGCCTTTAAAAAATTTTTTGCAGTAGTTTGGTCATATCTATGCAAATTGAGATTGAAGAGATTAAGATTTCAGCCCTGTGTTTGTTGTGAGCGTTTTGAGAAAGTGTTGCTTGGGGCCTGAAGCATCTGGGGAACGGTCAGATGTCCCCACCTCAGCTGACTATTAAGAACTAGCCAAATTTTTCAAACCTTAGCCTAACCTTTTCTATTATTTTGACTATACATACCTCTTAAGCCAGATCTACAAAGTCAAGGTTGACAGAGCTAACAGAGAATTATCTAGGCAGTTTCCACCTCCATTAGAATGATGATGGCTACAATTTTCCACTTTATTTTCAGTATGGAGACGGAGTACATGGAAGCCAGATAAGAGATGCTTAAGTCAGATTTTTAAAAAGAAAATTATTCTTAATCATTCTAGTACAGAAGGTTTGGAGAAATTAGGATTCACATTTACTAGTGTTGGGAATATAAACGGGCAATTTGGCAATGTCTAGTAAAGTTGAAGATGTGCATTTCTGAAGACTCAAAAATCTACTCACCCCTTTTTTGTTGTCGTTGTTGGTCTGTGCCCTAGGAGAAAAAAGCTCATATCTGTGCACAAAGACACATAACTAAGATGTACATATACTTATACAATTAAATACTGTGTTCCAGTTAAAATGATTGTGACTTAGATCTACCTGTGTTACCACTGGTAAATCCCAAACATACAATGTAGACGAAACAAACAAGATACAAAAGAATGCATAGGGTGTAATATAATTTTCAAAGGGTTAAAAAAAACCTGTAAAATAACATATATGTTGTTGATAGTCATAAATGTATGTAGCCAAAAAAAATCAGAAAACATTTATATGCATGAACTCATGATAACCATTTCCTCTGAAGAGACAGAGAATAAATAAGGATAGAAAAGGAATGCACAGTAGTCCTCAACTATATCTATGAGATTTATTTCTTTAAAGTACATTGCACACACGCACACACACACACACCCCTAAAGTGCAATGTTAAGATTTGATAAAATTGTGTTATGGGTCCATGGATTTTTATTATATTATGCTCTATACTTGTCTGCATGTTTGAAATATTTCATTATAAAATATATATTTTTAAATCATCCAAGCGCAAGAATGTTTCTCAGAGGAATCACCAAAGCAAGGAAAAATAAAACATCCCACTCAACTTCTTCTCCCCATAAGAAACCATGAATTATGGAGCAAAGAATGCCTTGTATTTATGAGAGAGATTCTTCTAAAGGATGCCTCACATTTATAAGTGAATATCCCTGTAAAGATCACTGCTTATTCATCCTAAATTCCAGACAAGAATATCCTACATTGGATTTGGTACAAGCTTATGATCCCAAAAGCATTAAGGTTAGCTCTGCTTAACATTTTATTTCTTAGCAGAACACTTTAGGAATTCCGAGAGAGGATCACCCAGCTCGATCAGGGTGTTACACTGCCCTTGGAGCACTGGGAAGATAAGATAACTGTGGAAATAAATGATAGAATGGACTGAGCCCTCAGTTTTGCTGTGTTGTTTATCATACTTGTAAGACCGCAGCAATCAGAACATATGTATGCATTTTTCCCTTGAAACATCTTTTGAGTGGTAGTTGTGTGAAACAATGATCTGTTGAATTTAATTCACAGATCAAAGAGGAAGGAAATTAACCAACACAGTAAATTGATTATTTCATGGGTGACATAACCAAGGCAATGATTTATCTTAATAAAGGGAAACTTCCCTCTAGTTCTTAACTGAATTCCAGCCAATGCAATAATACTCGGCTGTTAATGACTTTGATGTTGATGTGGAAAAGTGAATGACTGCATAATCACTGAAATGGGACCTCATCACAGTTGGAAACGTTTAAGCCAAATCATTTTGGACTGTGAAAAGAGCCCTGAGTGGTGGATATTGGCTGGGTACCAGATCTTCAGTCTTAACTAAACAGGGCCTGAAAACTTTATCATATTGCACTGCTCTGGCTGGACCATAACTCTGACAGCTCACAGAGACTGGAGTTTAATATATATGTCTGTGGCCTCACAGAGGAAAAAAAGAATTCCAGGGCTTACAGCACCGATAATAAATACATGTCTATCAGCGTTCAGCTGAAAGTGTAATTAGTTAAATCCGTCTTTGGGAGAGGGAACAGAAGAAAGGAAACAGAAGTCAACTTTAAAAAAAATTGAACCAAAAGCTTATTTTTATACTCCACGTTACTAAATATGGCTTAAGAGCTTGCGAGACAGCGTTAGTCATAGATGGCAGCCTCCACCTCCTCCCCTCCTCCACTCTCCATCTCTAAATAATAAAATGAACTAAAATTAGAGCTGCCTTCAAGTATGTTTGCTTGATTATTATTATTTGAATTTGAGCTGAGAAGTCTATGAGGAGAGGGAGCACCCTTGGGAATATCAGTGACTCCCTGGTGTCCACATTTTTGACTTCTAAATGGAGAAAAGGAAATCAGTTTTGGTCACAGCCCAATCATCATCACCCAACCCAGTAGATTTCCTCTTGGGCTAATCGGATCCTGGATAACATCAACTTCCTAGAGTTAAATTATTACATCCATGTATTATAATGCTAGTCTTCAGCAAATCTCTCTAACACACCCCCATTCTCCCCTAGTCTCCACCCTATTCACCCTCTTCGCAACCTCCCACTGTCCCCAGATGCTCCTAAACATAAGTTTCAGGGACTTGTCCACGTGAGCCTATACCAAGCTCTGCAGCCACAGCTTGATGACCAGGACTTACAAGAAACACAGCCACAGGCGCAGCTTGAGGGGCACCAGACGTTTGCCTGTTTAAATACCACAGAGCCCCCAGGCTCAAGAAACTCAGGATGCCTGATTCTGATCATTTATTTAAAAACAAATCTGTCTTCAGGGGCAAGGATTGTTAAACTGCTCATCCAGGCCTGCAGCTGAGGTTGACTCAGAGCTCAAAGCTGGAAAATGCCCATGTGGCAAGATTAGAAACTCATTTGTGTGGTTTGTGTGGCCTTGCCGGGAGCCTCCTTCTTTTCTCTCCTCTCTCTTTAAATCCAAGCCTTCATCAGTTTATTATTTTAAAGGCATCCTTTTCCTGCTGAGTAAGTGACATGGCTGCATCGGGGCAGCTTTTCCCCACTGCATTAATGACCCTCGAAGATTTTTTCCTGTTCAGCAACCTACTTAGGTGAGGTCATCTGGGAAACTTTCAAATAGTCTGTACCTTTTCTTTTCTTTTCTTTTCTTTTCTGCTCTTCTCAAACTGTTCTTCTCCATGTGCAAGGAATTCTTTTCTTTTATTCCCTCTCCTCAAATTCAATCTGAATCCAAGTGCTTTTAATTTTTAGCTGCATTTTGCAAGCCTGGACTTTCAGGAATATATGTTATGAAAGCACTGAAAGAAAAGACTTTCTTGCCATCAAAACCATAATAATTATGTGTCAAAGATAATTACTGCTTGGTGTGTAATACATCTAATACCAAGTGACAGAGAAAGTAGTCTACCGGCAGACAAGAGTAACTGCCGGCTGGCTGAAATCTGATATGAAATTAACCACCAGGCTCAAGCTCTCTGCCCACTGGAATTTCACTAGATAAAGGCCAACTCCACCCCCCCAAAATAATTCTTAGCAATGGCTAGTTTATCTGTGCTCGTTGTCGGGAAGTTTTTAAAGAAATGCTTACATTGGTATATGTGTAAAAATTAGTTGTGTCTCTCGTAAAGACGTAAGACTGTATTCCAAATGCCTATGTTGCAAATGCCATGGGGAGATTATCTGGAGGGTAGAATTGTTAACACAACAGCTAAGAATACAACAGAACTCTGGGAAGGAAGAATGAGAAGTTTTCAGAGATTGCTAATAGTTTGGCTTCACCACACCTGAATTTAGAATCTAATACTTATGTAGAAAACCAATAGCTTTAAAAGCAAAGCATTTAAAGATGTGAAGATGGACCCACAACACTGCTGGAACAAAGGGAGGTAAAGAGAATCCTGGGGATGCTACCAGAGTAAAACGTGACAGTCCTTGGGAAATTTCCCTGTGTTGGGCTGGAGAATAACTATTTAAAAAAATCAAGCATGAGCATTCTGCTCAAAGGTTCCTTTTGGGCAACTTTATAGCTGAAGATAAAGGCCAACTTCCTTTTTCGTTCAGTGATGCCCCTGCTCCAGTTCACGAGCAAAATCAGCTATGCCAAGGAAAAGCTGGCTTGAGCCCAGCAAGGGCAAATGGTGGTTACCCGCAGTCAGGGTTGCATGGTTTACGCATCACTGGGGATAGATGTAAATCTCACCTACCTCATCGCAGCAAAACTGTCTCCACAACAGCAGGAGGAGAGGCCAGAAACTTAGAAGAAGAACCGAGTTTTTGCAAACTGTTCCCTGATTAGCTGAAATAGCAAACAGGCCTGCAGACTCTCATCAGCTGACAATGAATGGACTTGGGTGCATTTGGTACACAGAGGCAGAAGTACAGACATTCATAGAGGACTTCAGTGACCCTCTGAGCTTCCTCTTTGTGAAGACTGTGACTAATCCAGCACAGTATTATCTCTAAGCCTTCAAATGAATCCTAGGAGTGCTTATCTAGCTCCAACTCATCTCCACCAAAAACCCTCCTAGTGCTTAATTGAAATGGTTCATTTTGATTTAGTGCTCAACAGCTTCTGTACCATTATAGCTGTTCTGCATCAGATAGGAATTCCTTTTTAACTTCAGGAGTTATGTTCTTTGAAAGTACTGAAACTGGAAAAACTTTGGCAAGGCTAAGAATCAGAAAATAATTAAACTGGCGTTAACTAGATATGCCTAATAATAATGAATAAAGTTTCTAGAAGGCACCTGGATGCAGGAAATTAAAATAATTAGCATCAGAAATCTCTTGTTGATAACCATTTATTTGTTTATGAAATATAGCTTCATCATCCTGCCTAGCTGAGGTAGAGTGGCAAATTTTATGCAAGACGCACAGTACCAACTCAAAAAAATTTTTAACCACTTCTCACTGGATAAAAATTCGATGTTCTTTGCACTTAGGCCCTCAGTTTCAGTTTCACTGTTTATGTGAAATTCTCGTGTAACAGTCTATCTTTTTCCTAAGTGTCAGCCTGCTTAAGGGCATATGTTACTGGTGGTCCCTCTCCTCGATTTGAGAGGCTAGAGCATAAATAATTTCCCTCTGTGCCATTCTATAGACCCTAACACACGATCTGCTGGGGGGATGGAGGGAGAGAGATGAACTGATTTGAAATGAACCTCGGGAGAAACATCGTTTTATATATATTTGGTATACAAATATAAAACTGTGCTGATCTCAAAACTAAAATTAGTAAAGGAGTACAAATTTACCTTTCCTTTTCATCTCTAAGGTTTTTGAGATAGAAACGAATGCTGTCTTCCAATTTGGCTGTTAGCAAGAGCAATTGAGGATGGTGAAAAATAAAATGATGAGACATAAAAAGAATGATATGAAGTGTTCTTGGAAAATAAGAAAAATATTCATATTATTACTTCCATGCTAATGTGTTTAGGAATTTCTTCACAAAACATAGCAAGATGTATTCTACTATATTGTCTCAATACAAACTACAGTTCTGAACTTACACTGCTTTTCTGCAGAATATTTATGAAATAGTTTAGATTGTTTTAAATATCTGACCCAAAAGCATTATTTTCGACAAAAGAAAAAATAAAATAGACTTTTGAATATATGTATTGCATATATCTGTGAAAATATTAATATTATATAGACATTTTAAAAATCACATCATCCAATAGTATTCTTAGCAAGCCATAATGTAACACAGAATTTTTGGCAGTGCTTAAAATGAAAGGTAATAGAGAAAACACACTATATAATTCAGAAACACACACACAAATAGAACAAAAATAATAAAATGACATTAACTAAAATAAATTCTTGACTTTTTATCATGTGGATTATTTAAGATCTTAGCAAATAAAGAATAACCACCAGCGTACCTTATTAATTTTGTAGGATAAGGTATCCATATAGAGTCAGCAAGGTTAAGCTTCTCTAAACTACATCACTATGAGCCACTAATGGTAGATTTCTCTCTGGCAGTTAAAATAGCATTTAAACATTTTTACCAGACATAGATTTTTATATGGTCTGGTTCTCAATATACCAAGTTATTAGATGCCAATTCTCAATTTGTCAAGCCTAAGGTATTGTCTCTGTTGGGAGGCCGTGTCATGCTTTAGTGTTCTAGCACTCTCCCACCTACCTCGAGTGTGGATCCCCCAACAGGCTTCAGTGATTCATCATTCCTGGCATCCACTTCCTTGAGACATCTGATTGGATCGAAATGATGTAAAGAGAAAGAGAAAATATACAAACTGGAGAAATTCACAAAAAATATACAACTGGGTTTCTCTTGTTCTCGATGTTGCTAAAGAAGAGTTTTCAAATGAAACATATTTACCTTCAGCCACACACAAAAATAAATAACCTTGGAAAATTGTTAGAGAAAAGAAAAGCTGGCAAACAATGCAAAAATGACAAATGGTTAAGATGCTTGTTTTTACAAATCAGTGTCACAACACAGTGCAATATCATGGCTAGCATGTTTTGTGAATCTATGCCTATCAATACATCATTCAATAAAGAGCAGCAGGGTTTTGGTTAGTGTCTTTGTTTTATTTCCAAGAAAGCAACAGCAATAGTCCTTAGAAGAAAAGTGACAAAGTGGCCAAGGCTGGTGGGCATTGATTTGGACCTGCATTGAATGTCTAGGGAATAAATCTGGGTGGTCCCGAAGCGTGACCTGGGTCACTCATTACTAAAGTGTCCTTTTAAAGCTTTTCCTCTCTGATGTGAACTTTCAACTATCTGGTTTACCTACATTTAACTATCTCATGAGTTATAAGTAACCCCAGCATCTTCCTAAATTCCTTTAATTGTTTTCTAAGGATAAGAGGACCAATGATTCCTATATAACAGTAACTGATATTAGTTCTGCTATACAGCTTGTGAAATATAAAAACTCCCTAAGGGTCAAAAAGGAGCTGTAAGTGTTAATAAAATCTTCTGGGTTTTTAGTAGGAAAGGGTAGCACAGAGTACCTACTCAAATGCGCTATTTTTACTACCAGTTTTCATCTTTACTTGGAAATGCTTTTGTTTACAGTGATGTGAAAAATCATCTAACCAGACAGTGACAGGAGCATTGATCTGCTTTTCCTTGCAGTGAAATGAACATAGTTCCTCCATTCTCACACCCAAAACCAGAGCCAAATGGGTGAATGGCTCTGACAGGGAAAAGTGGGAGCTTCCCTGATTAATAGCTAAGATGCAAAGTATTTGAAAAAGAAATTAGAAAAATGCATTATCTGGAGACATTTCCTGCCCCAAAACACTCCCTCTTAGGTCGATGACTGAGGAATCCCAGAAGGCATTCTCCTCTGGATGTGGCCTACATCAATGGCACATTTCTGAATTGTCAGGCTGAAAGCCCATCAATAGTCATAAGGAGGAGGATGTGTCCTCATTGGGGGTGTGTTGATGGATCTGATCCAGAACATGAGAGGTGATTCCTGGGTTACTTGGATGCTGGGCATATTTGGGTCTGGTGACGGTGCTTATGATTCTAAATCAAAACCATTCTCCCTGCTTCATTCAGTACATTACATAATATGAGTCGGGCTGTCTACATGCATAATTATCACTGCTCATGAGAAACAGGCCCAAAAGAATTATCTGACCTTGTGCTGATAAATTGTGCTGAAGGAACAAGGGGCTCAGAACTGCCAGTGTCAGTTACAGACTCTGAAAAATTAAGTTGGACTGAAAGAAAATCAAGCTTCTGCATGGCACATTTCTCAGTAGACTGATACTCTAATCTATTGAAGTCTATTCCTCAGGACCCCAGTTCAAGCCCTACCTCTGCTCATCAGTCAGCACATCATTCCCAGCATTAAACAACATGCTTGTAATTTCCAACCTGACTGGAATTAGCTCCTGAGAGGAGCAAGGAGGAGGAGTTGAGGGGGAAGAAAGTTAGAAAGAAATGGTTCAGAAACGTACTCTTTCTAAACCAGAAACATCTGCTACAGTCATAAATGGCTTTGAGTAGAAATCTGCAACAAGGGGATCCACATAAAAGTAGAAAGAAATTAAGCCACCCCTCACGCAAAGTTCCCAGGTAACTGGAACAAGCGATATCACTATATATTAGAGCAAACCTTTGAACCCGTTTGGTGGCTGACACTTGGCATTTTGTATTTGGCTCCTATTACAAAGAGCCATGTAATACTAAGGACCTCTGTGTGTAGTACTGAATGCCTGAAACACTGGGGTGTGATTTGGCAACTTTGCACATACTTGTCGTCATCCATTAATCTCAGTGAAGATCCCTCTTACTGTAATTCCTCAGAGACCTTTTCTGGAAGAAGCAAGGAATGAACAGGATGCTCCTCTCCCTCAGCTCTGATAAATTCTCACTCTAACTTAGAAGATGTTCCTAAACATACAAAAAAATTCAGAATGGAATATTACCAAAATGAAAGAAATACCAGCTTTCTACCTCTCTGGTGTCTGTATGTGTCTCTGTGTAGTTTAGACAAATCCTAACGTGGGCATTCTAGAAGGAAATTGTAAGATGCTTAGCCTTACTTGTTTTCTGCACACAGTCCTCCCAAACCTGCCTTGAGAAACCAAATAAAAAACTTTTTAATTAAAAAAAGCGTCATGAATTCTAAACTAGTTTTGCCACCAGCACAGAAATGCTTTAGTGATATTTTTAATAAATTCAATCTTCAGACACACACATACAGACACACACACACACACACACACACACACAAACTCTCTTCCTGATTCATGTTTTGATTGAAATTTAGAGATGAATAAGGTTTAACTAACACTGAACCAAATGTATTATATGTATTTGCCTAAATGAACATGCTCAAAGAAATAATGAAGGACCTCAAAAGCAGTTGGAAGTTTAGTAGTAAAAATGGACATGACTTTGCCACAGTTTTTATTATTGTAACAAATGTGGAGTTACTAGGGAGTAAGAATAGGAAGAACAGAAAAATAAACCAAGCTTCATTCAATCCAACCCTGGAAGTCTGAATAAGGTGACTATTGCTTTGCTATAAAATAGCTAGAGGAAAGGAAAGAGGGTAATATAGTGAAATAAAGAGTTTCTTTAAAAGCAAACATCAAATTGCAACCACATCAATCATTCCTTGATCTTAAAAAAATAAATGAGTGCTTTTCTCCACAGTTGGAAATTTCATTACTTCTGTATGTTCTCTTCTTTGTTTATAAGCTGACTAAGAACTCCTGGAAGTTTTGCTTTCGTTTGGGAAGAGGGGTCAGATTTTTGATGGCCCCAAATGTACCCAAGGGATTCTGCCCCAAGACTAAAGTTTAACTTATTTTTCCTTCTCTTCTTGGCTTTTTCTTGTGGGGGAACAATAAATATATCTTTCAAATACATCATTATAAAACAGGCTCCCTGCCGTGCTATAGTATCCAAAGAGTTACTCACATTATGGGGTCCTAATGAAATACAGATCTTTCAAACTCACATCTAAAATGTCATTTGCACATGACTATTTTATTGCATAAGATGCAGTGGTCAGGCAAGCAAATGAGTTATTGTACTGAATTAAAAGACAGAAAAAAAGATGATTTTTTTTTATATTTTGCCAATAAAAAAATACAAATTAACTATTGGCTGTTTCCCTTAAATATGCAGTCTCAGAAGCCAGAGGGAAGATTCAAAGAACAAAAATGATTAATGAAAATGGTGCTAGGATTCCATTTAAAAAAAGGGATGAAAATTCTGGAACTAATCAGCTCTGAAAAGAATACAGTAAGATAAGCATCACTTGGAAATAACTTTATAGTGAAAGTTCTTTCTAGAGAGCCCAGAGTAGAGGCAGAGAAAGAAAAAAGATAATAAATGACACAGCTGAATGCAAGTCAGGTGTCTTTTCAGTGGTAACAAAACACATGTGGTAAAATTCGTGGGCTCTGAAACTCTTACTTTAGATACAGGTGGGATATCAGGAGACCTAAAATCAAGTTCCCTTCACATGAAATGACCTGCATGTACTGTATTTCTCTAAGAATATTTATGGTTGATGTTGACCTCTGAAATACTATTCTACCTGGTTGTAGCACTCAATTCAGGAATACCTCCAAATAAAGCAAGTAAACTCTTTTAGATAAAGTAAAAGGCATACCTGCCCTAAACTGAATTAGGCTGTCAAGGAAACTCTATACATAAAGTTAAGTGTGCTCTAATTGTGTCTTGCTATACTGTGTGATTTGATTACAGAGATAACTTGAAAAACAAAACAGTAATTTCACTACTGAGGGATTTCTTGTTCAATTTTCCATTTCTGAGGATTTGATATGAAGATGGTAGTGCAGTAGAAGAGGAAGGGTAATGCACTTTCATTCTCCTGACACCTCTTACCCTGAACTCATGTTCTCAGTTTGATCCTCTAGAATTTTGCTGGTCATCTATTCCCTGGAGCTGTTCTCCTTCCTTACTCTGGTCTGCAGAAAGCATGAAGTTCTGTTTTATCAGAGCTGTTGCATGGAGTAAAATTTCACTAAGTTTTGCACAAAATGGAGAAGTACAACGCAGAATATAAGTAAGTAAAATTTTTTCTGCCAACCTTCCTCGTGGAATTTATCACTGGCCAACTTTCTCCTTAAGCCCATTGCTGTCTGTGTCTCTAGAACCCTTTCCCATGTCATTCTTCCAGAGCCTACAGCCTTCAATTTTTTGGTGGTCTTGTTATTTTTGTAATGTGTCAGATACTTTTGAAATACCTCCTTTCCCCTACATTTAGGCCATTCTTCCCTGTTTTTTTTCTGTCCCTGCCCATGAATAATGCTTAGCAACAAGACTGAAGTTAGGAAAGAAGAGACTCAGATATAAGAGAAGTCACAGCTATGACATAAGAGGAAGTATTAAAAATAAAAGTCTTGCTTCATCCAGCCCCGGAGGGTTGTGAGAAGAAAAAGTGGGAGGGAGCAAGAGAAGTTGGGGGTGAGAAAAGTGAAATCTCTTCTCTGAATTCAACCTGGAAAGAAGTTGGTATATTTGAGAGCGTGACGAGAATATACAGCCCAAAGGACTCTGGGAGGAAATTGGTGCACAGATCCCATTGCCCCAAGCACACAATGGGAGTGGCCATATAAAGTTAACCTGACAGCGATTGCACAGTAATTAGGCAAAGAAGTTGCAGAGTTTAGCTTTACTGAGCCATTTCTGTTTCCTATACACTGTGGATGAAACAGAAAGCTTTAGGACAGGGGTCTCAGACAGCGGCTGAGATGAGAGCCAGCAAGATTCTCCGTGAGGTTCACCATGGCAGTTGGCTGAAACAGAATGAAGCCAGGCAGAGACTCAGAGGGTTCTCTGGTGTCAGTAGAAACTACATGAGGCTGCAATGAGGCCATGTCAACCAGAAAGTCTCACTGGGTCCTGAACAACAGACCCCCAGACCCGCAGACCTGTGGAATACCACTTTAGCCAAGAAAGCCAACTCGGCAAGCAGCCACCAGAGACATGAAGGAACATTTTCAGAGACAGAGGAGCTGCAGGACATCGTGGGTCCAAGGACCCCTTTCCCTCAATAATATGTTACAGAGGCCACCTCATACATTCAGATGCCATCTTGGGAAAGAGGAGGAAAGAGATGTGAAGGATTGAAGATGTATCCAAATGAAATGAAGAGGTTGGACTGAATTTATTCCTCTCCCCTTCCCATCCATTCACCTGTTTACCTACCTGTGTGGAGGGCAGGCAAAATAGATCAGTCAGCAATAAAATAAAGAACCTATGCTTCTCTCCATAGCTGCATCTAGTATAAATCAGTTTTTTCATATCTTACCATTTGTTATACATAGAGTTTTGCATTCCCTACTTCCTTTTTTTAAAAAAAAAACAAATATCACTTTAAGAATTTTCTTAAACTAAACTGAAAAACCTTTGAGGTTAGTGATGTCCTCCCCCTCCCGATAACAAGGAAGCAAGACAGGTATTTGTTACTTTTCTTTTCCTCCCTCTCCCCTCCCCTCTTTCCCTTCCTCCCTTCATTTCTCTTTCTTTCCCTTTTTCTTACTGTGCTTTTTTTTTTTTCTTAAGCTATTTTTTTTTTTTACTTGTATATAGGATAGTCTTATCATTAAGGCAGTATTACAGTATTTCAGTATTTCCTGGTATGGATCAGCCTTACAAAGAGGATCCAGGGCAAAGCTGACAAATATATTGAATTTCCTTATTCATCACACAGCATATTGCTTATTCATTTTTTAGTAGCAGCAAATAAATTTTTGTAGGTACTTCATTTTTGTTATTTTAATACACAATAGACATTTCAAAGGCCAACACTAAGTAACTAAGGAGACCCTTGAACTCTGTTCAGTTTATTAAAGCTATTCTATAAGATTTCTCTATTCTACATCATTAATATACAAACATCCTATTGGCTCCTAAAAGGATAAAAGGATACAATGACCTATTTCTAGGAACTCTGATTTTAGAAAACCAATGGGAAAATCTAAAACCCATATATTGATTTTCCTATATATACAATTTTAAGATATAATAATAAGATAATCAAATTTAAGTATCATCAGAGTGCCTCTGGCTGTCTTTCCTTTCTCTCCCCCACATTTTTACTTCTGCCCATATAGGACTGAAAGGCTTCAATGCTTCCTTTTCACTGTTTCATTAGGAAAGAACTCACCTGCTCTTGCCGCCTGTGACACAATAAAACTTTTGTTTCCAAATATTGGCAACTCAGCTAGACAAAGCCAGCATTATGTTCCCTAAATATCAATGCTTTTTGAAGGAAATTAGCTTCTGGGTTTTATTTTGTTTTGTTTTGTTTTTACAACTACCTTATATTTACATCACACATTTCCCTGAATGCCACGAAGTGATTTACAGGTGTTAACTGATTCATGCTTACGAAGAAGTTGATGGAAGACCTAATATTTTGGTCCCAATGTTAGAAATAAAATTACAGAGAGATCATCAGATACATGAAGTCAGAAAAGTGGCAGAAATAAAAATCTGAGGCTTGCATTGCAACTTGTCTTCATTCACTCACTCACCAGAATGGCATGATATAGAAAAAGCAAGAGACCGAATTGTCAACTTGGGCACTAACTAACAGATTTACTGGACCCCTATTACCTATTTCTGAGAAATTTTTCTGAAATTTTAAGTGCTGGATTATTGACTTTAGAAGCTCACTAAATTCAAAAGTGGTCATTATGTTTATTCAGCTAAGCATATATTTACATACATATATACATATACACATACACACACATTTATTTAATTCCATTAAGGTGAAATTCTACTTTCTATTTCTCTTTTAAAAACAAAAGTTATTTGATCATATTAAGAATCAGCACAAAAACATCACTTTATTTCCTGAAAGAAATATGGCAAGGGGGCAATTACCTATATTACAAGCTCAGTTTCTTCCATATATCTTTCTGTTCCACCCTTGCTTCCCCGAAATTGCAAATATTAGCAATATTGATGTCCTGCCAGCATTGATGTAAAAAGCAAAATATTTTGCAATTATGGTAGTTATCATTATACATTTTTCCATACCTGGGATTTTGAGCACTTACAATTTTTAATATGCTCTCTCATAAGTTCATTCTTTATTCAGGAAAAATGTGAAATTTGAGAATTTTCATGACAGAATTTGTTGGTTTTACTTTTTACTGCTTTTTTGGTCCGTTAGGTGATTCCTGTGTGTGTCTGTGAGTATGTGTGATTACACAACCTGTGCTATTTCCTCTTCCGTCCCAGTCTTTCTCACTTGGTTCTGTAATAAGTGAACTTGTACCCACCGTTAGCATCAAAACCACACAATGCACTGCTCTACTGTTGCACAGTGATCACTCCCCTTTCCACCCTGCACCACAACACTATCATTGAGACATGCAAGAATCAATTAATGAGAGAAAACAACAAAAGACTTTGGGGCTGAGAAAGCTGAAGGAATATTATCCTTCCTAGGGCCATATTGAAAATGATGAAAATGTGTTGTGTTTGGTGTAGATGTCAAATGTTTACGAAGGCACAGAACTAATTCAATTGTATACCCCCCACACACTTACACAAACTGTTTATATTAGCATGAATGGTTTGTTACATGCCCAAGAACGTTTGGGGCACCATTTACAATCAGGGATGAAACTAATCAGAGTAATGTATCACATGGAGTTGCTTTTAGCAACAGGGTGGTAACTGAGACCAGAAATGATGAACAAAGTTTTTTGGTTTTTATTTAATTGATGATTTTAATGTTGTGTATTTCTCTTTTCCCTCCCAGCAGCCTTACATTATACTAAAATGAGAACACAATCCTGTTCAACTTATGACTTATGAAGAATACTGAGAAAAATCTAAATATAGTGAAAAACAAATGACTGTCACTGATAGCCAGGATAAAATATTTCAGCCTTGTTTTTTAGAGGATGAGGTTACTTTACATATCCCAAATTAACTTCAACAGGAAAACTGCCTTTTTTTGGGGTAAATCAGGAAAACAGAATGAAATTTATGAATAGCAAGAATATGCAGTCATTTAAGACAATGGACATTATTTTTGAAATTTTTTTTTAACATCAGCTTGAATCGATTAATGAGAAACAGAGGTAGACAAAGCCCAATGGGATTTGTCTTTCCCAGGCATATGTATTCTTCTTGTTATTAGGGTCAACATGGGGAGAATAAATAGCAGTGAGCAAATACTTCTTTTTAAAAGGATACTATGCATTACAATTTATTACTAGAAGATAATTTGTCAAATGGAAATCCATTAGTAATTTTTCCTTTCCAGAATGATATAACTTTGAAAAATGAATATTATTAAATACAGGAAGTAACCTAATTCACAATGAATTCATCTTCATCATTACTGATAATGATAATCACTCACAAGACATATCCTGATGTCCTTTGCCTATTCATTCATTAACCAAACTGGTAAATCATCAGTTAAATACATGGATTACCCGTGAATATCAGTCATATGTCCCTGTAAGCTATCCAGCTATGTTCCACATTTTATCTAACGAGTAGGACATTGGTTGAGATTTTTGATATATTTGTAATTTGGGGGACAAAGCTTAAAGAATCATTATAACTTCTAATCACTTAATTGTAAGTAATTCAGACCGAATTTCTCATCATGTTTGTCAGGCAAACAAGAAAAAGCAACTTTGATATTTGGAAATTTCACAGTTCTGAAATATGTGACACACAGTTCTTAAAGCACTGATTCATACTCTAACAATTAATTCAAATGGGTTTATCTATTATTCTAAGAGTCAACACATTCTTCCTGACATATATTTCTTCTCAAATAGCCTAAAGTTCCTTTCCACTGTGTTAAACAACCATTATCCTCCAGAGCTGAACTAGAAAAACCAAGGAACACATCATTGAAAGGTCTTGCCATGAGTCATTTGACAATTATCTCAGAATAATTATCCTTGGAATCCTGACTCACAAATAATATAGCCATTCAACCCACCTTCTTTGTGCAAAAGCTTAATGTGAAACGGGAACCAAGGAAATAAAATAAACGTCTGTCTCCAATATTCAGAACATCTGCATGAGTAAAAATTATTCAAAAAGATACCATGAATTTTTAAAATGAAATGCAGCATGTAAAAATTAAGCACCTGGTCTTTTTCTTTATATTTCATTTAAAAATTCTAAATAGACTATCACCAGCTGTACATTTTACTGCATTTTATATTATGGCAGGCAGTCAAAGTAATACTGCATCCTTTCTCATCTGAGATCCTCATAAAAATTAATAAAAAGAAAGAAAGAAAAAAAGGGTGGAACATCCCTTTTGTCAGGTGCAACAAGGAATTAAGGATGCCACACAAACTGATGAGACCATAAAAACGACGCAAAAAGAAATTTTATTTCAAATGAAATCCTTGAGATAAAGGAAAAAGAATATTGTTTCATTTATTGTTAATTCAAACTTCCTAAAAGAATCATAGGAATTAGATAAGAAATTTCATTTAGCTTTGGAGAAATGATGTACTTAATTTATAAGTAAAGTCTGGGAAAATAAATGAAGATGTTATCTTATTGGTTATTTTTACTCATATACCTGACGAATCATCAACCAATCAAAAAGAATGTACACGTTATAAGCCAGAAGCAACACTTTGTAAACTTGATCATTGATTGGCACATACTGTAGTACTGATACCAATCAAGTTTCCATATTTTTAAGAGAAACAAGGGATAACTGGCGGGAAAAAATCTTAAGATAAGCAAAAATCATTAAGTCTCAAATTGGCAGATAAACTTAGATTGCAAGTGGCACTTCTAATTGTTTTACCCAACTCTTATTTAGAAAGATTTTTAAAGTTTACCTCTTCAAAAGTATTTATTCTGTAACTTTTTAAATATTTACTGATAAAGTGCTTATTTTATAAAAATGCAGAAACTCAATGTGTTTTTTAAATTTCGATTTGATCAGTTTTTTCTGTGTCTATAATCATGTGATATGAACATCAGTCTCTTTGATATGACTGTTTAAAGATATAGAAATTCCTGTATCTTTATAGTCCCTATGCTTGAATCACATCACTCCAGTTTAAATCCAACTTTGTCATCCATGGCTCAGAATATTTTTTTAATCAGCAAGTATCTACTGAGTGCCAAGTACTGTTCTTGGTGATGAGGATAAAAAGTGAGCAAAACAAATATGGCCCACACCCTCGGCTTCATCTCTAAAATGAAAAATAGCATTGAGAATAGCATCTTAATAAATGTTAGTCCCATTCTAGTGCCTCTGCATCTCTTGTAATGGAAAGTTGCAAGCTCATACAGAATCAATACCAGATAGATAAGGTCCTTTAGGTGAGTGATAATATGCATGTGTTGTTTGGATTTTGGAAAATATTCATTGCCTCTAACAACAATTTTTTCTGTAGTCCTAGTTATGTAATAAGATATGAAAATAAAATAATACTGTATTTTCACTTTTGAAAAAAATGTTGAGTTTTTTTTTATTTTTTGTGGCTCTTGTTCTTTATGAGAAAGCTAACATATGATGGTAATTTTAACCATTGCTTTAACCACAAAAAGATATATAAAACTTTTGTTCAAGAGCACTTCTACACGATTTGAGCTCATATGCCCATCATCCGAAAAAACTGAAATTCTTTTTCTACTAAACAACTCAATTATCATGTAGAAGCTTTGAGACATGCAATAAATTATTGGCTACAGGAAAAATGTTTATTTTTTAGAAATGCTATGAAATACTAAATATCACCAAGGTATAAGTTCAAGTATACTGTGTATATTCCTTTAAGACACAGTACTATGCTATATTTCGTGAAAATCATTTGAAAAGTCCATAATATTTGCCTTTTAAACCATAATCCGAGAGGGGGAGAAATGAGAAATTAGATAAGGACTTACTTCTTTGATATTAGGCTATAGCTGATACCAAATTTGCAAAGGCAAGTAAAATCATGATGTTAATATTATAGAACTTAACCAAAAAACTAGAAAAATGTAACTCCACGTTGCTTCCTATTGCCTATAAAATCCTCAGAAAGCAGAATATGATTGACAGAATTATTGCTAGGAAAAATATAATAGTAATAGACAGTAGTCTCATTATTTCTTTTATTTACTAGGGAAAAAAGTAGGAAAAAAGGATTGAGTGTGATACCCTTCTAATAACACATTATCTCACCTTAAAATATGGCTGCACAAAAACATAAAATTGTGTGGGTTTTAAATTTCATTTAAGTTAGAATTTTTCCATGTCTTCAATTTTATGAAATTTCTAACATTTGATATCCATATGAGTGATCAATATTTTGTTTTCCTTCTTTGTTGTTCTTTTTATGACTCTTCCTCAACTTTTATTATATACGGCTTGAAAAAAGTTCTTAATATTTAATAAAATGTTAGGACCTTTAAGAATAAATTTAGTTTCAATGAAAAGAGAATTTTAACATCCTATTTAATTTGTACTATAACTTTTCATGACTCTCCCCACTCCCAAAGAAGGACAAAAACGTTTTTACAAAAAAAAAAAAAAAAAAATGCTATTTTAGTGACCTTTTGTCCCTCTCTAAGAGGAAGAGGTCTGACAGGTAGATATATGGAGAGTTTGTTGTTGTAAATTCCAGATCTCGTGATTATCTCTGACTGAACTTCTGGGGTTTTATCTGGAATTCCTGTGAAGGGTCAACAAGTGTATTATTGCCTGTCTTCACCTTCTTGTGACCCTAATTTTAAGACAACACCTTATAGGATTCAGAAAGTAGATTATAGTGCTGCGTTTCAGCAGACTAATTTTAGAATGGGATGTGTCTAAAAATACATCATTAGCTCAAGCAACCAGAAATATACAACTTTTGATGTATTTATGTCTATCTACTTTAGTTTACATTTAATTGTGGAACTTAAAGGAAAAAACCTAGTAACTTTTCAACTCCAATAACTTTCCAGAGTCAAATGTTCCATTGCACTATTTCTTTTGGGGTAAAACCTGTTTTTGTAGTATTGCGGTAGTTAAATAATCTCAAGTATGAATAAGTGGATGTAGATGTATCTATAGTTATATAAATACATCTTAACAGATAAAAGCATAGTGGAGATTCATATTAAAATTTTGGGAAAATAAACAAATGTGTATTCAGCAACACGTTTTTACAATATAACTCATCCGTATACGTTCGAAAAATAAAATGAGCAATTTCTGAATAAATTTTAAGTATAAATTTAATAAGATCAATGGCCGAAGCCTCTAATTATTGCTCCACAGTCCTTGAACACTGGTTAAGAATAACAGGACTATTACTGTCATAGGATGGTGGAAACTGGTTTGATAAAAAGAACACTTGTTAAACGGATAAGAAATGTACAGGAAAGGAAATTAAAGATGAATATTTAGAAAATATTCCGGAAGGAGGGACTACAGTGTAATGCTTACAGAAAGATGTGATTTCCATGTTCTATAACATGGGTTTCAGACAACTTACTAAATGTGTAGTCTCACATTATTTAACCTCTCTAACCCCATTTGTTCCATCAGTAAAAAGAGTATAAAATTGTGCCTATCTCACAGGTCTGATGTGAGAATTAAAAGTTAAATGCTTGACATAATAGCTGGCATAGCAGAGATTGTTGTTGTTGTTATTGTGTTCTGAAAATATCCATTGTAAATTTAACAAACATAATAGTTGAATGATAACAAATGTAAAAATTAGATATGAAAATATAATAATTGGATGATAAAACTTTCCAAATAGGTTATTGAAAATGTTACTGTAGCCTAAGATATAGCGATCCAATTAATCTCAAATTCAGTGTGGCATACAATTAAATTCTTATTATGGGAAAAGGAAAAAAATTTCAATAAAGAACCCAGCCATGAATTTGGTTCATTGTCTGAAACAGAATAATACATGGAAATTCATAAGCTGTGGGCGCAACCGTCTTTTGTGTCATACTTTATTCCTTTGACATTGTTGAAGACTTATGACAAACCAAAAGTGGAAAACATTTGAAAATTAAAAGCACACACACACACAAAAAAATGCCTCTAAGAGTAATGATTATATGAGATAAAGAAATCTAACATATTTATATTTTCACCAATTTCACCAACAATTTTCACTGTTCCTCTTAATTTCAGAAAAATTTCTGCCATGTTAAATATATTTTTGCAAACAAATAGAATCCCCATAGTCATTTAAGGACAGAAGACTGAGACATAAAAATCTGAGACAATTTCCAGTCATTATCGCATCTGATGGAAGCTTTTCCTTTATATCAAGTGTTGATGGCAAATTTTGTCAAGCTTCAACTAAATATCCCATCATGATTCTAATTGTGCCTTTGCACATACCTTTCCAGTCATTTTGGTAAAAATGCTTGTTAATGCCCTTGTAGTTTAAAAAAGATCAATGTAACCAAAATCGCTTTATGATTTAAAAGACTCATAAAGAGCTGACGTTTACATATATTTGACAGAACAAGTTTGTCACTTGGTCAGTTCTGCTTGGTCTGAAATTAATGTTTTTTAACCTATTTTTGTGATCTCTCTTACATTGTTGCCTAAAACTCTTCATCTTAACATTGATATTTTATATGTTTAATTCATCTTTCAAATATTTATCACCAGATCTTTTGCAGGTATCTTGATGAAGTAACTTAATTATCTACTTATCAGACAAAATTATGAGTAATCAGAAATATTTACTTAAGATCTTTGATTCATAATGTACTACTGATATTAAATATACTGCCCTATCAACATAAAAGAGAATCTTGATTATCACTTAATTAAGGTATTTTTCTATGTCAGCTAGGCCTCAACTAAGCTTAATATCTTCATTTTCTTTGTCTGTTCCTATTTTATTGATTAGTTCATTTAACGCACCATAATGTTCAACAAGAACGTTGTTAAAGGCCAGACGTGGTGGCTCATGGCTGTAATCCCAGCACTTTGGGAAGCTGAGGCAGGAGGATCACTTGATCCCAGGAGTTCAAGACCAGCCTGGGCAACATATGGGTTTTGCTGTTCATAACTGTTCATAACTTTTCACACCTTTTCCTCTGGCTTGTTGGGTTATTTGTCTATTTAATTTTGATTCAAAAGAATATGTATATTTTATGTGACATGTTATATATGATACTACTAATATATATGACTAATAATATTTTATAATATAAATTGATTCTATTTTAATTATATTAGAGTTATCTTATTATATAATGTATTATAATTATATATAGCATAATTATATAATATGTAATATATAATTATATATAAACTATATCACACTAATCCCTTTTTGTCTTTTCACTTTTTTAATAAATAGAAATTAATTTTAATGTAGGTTTTTTGATATTAAATAATCATCTACTCCAATTGCATGAAGTTTTTTAATTTTTAATTTTTATAGGTACATAGTAGGTGTATATATGTATGGGGTACATGAAATAATTTGACACAGACATATAATACATGAGAATCACATCAGGGTAAATGGGGTATCCATCACCTCAAGCATTTATCCTTCCTTTGTGCTACAAACAATCCAGTTCTACTCTTTTAGTTATTTTAAAATACACAATAAATTATTGCCGACTCTAGTCACCCTGTTGTGCTATCAAATACTAAGTCTTACTCATTTCTATCTAGCTATATGTTTGAACCTATTAACCATTCCCACTTCACCTATGCACTCCACTACCCTTCACAGCTTCTGGTAATCATCATTTTACTCTCTATCTCCATGAGCTCAACTGTTTTAATTTTTAGCTCCCACAAATAAGTGAGAATTTGTGAAGTTTGTCTTTCTGTGCCTGGCTTATACCACTTAATGTCCTCCAATTCTGTGTTGTTGTAAATGACAGGATTTCATTATCTTTTATGACTGAAGAGTATTCCATTGTGTATATGTGCCACACTTTATCTATTCGTCTGCTGATGGACACTTAGGTTACTTCCAAATCTTGACTATTGTGAACAGTGCTACAATTATCACAAGAGTGCAGATATCTCTTCAATATATTAATGTCCTTTCTTTTGAGTATAAACCTAGCAGAGGAATTGCTCGGTCACATGGTAGCTCTATTTTTAGTTTTGTTGAGAAACCTCTAAACTGTTCTCCATAGTGGTTGTACTAATTTATATTCCCACCCACAGTGTATGACGGTTCCCTTTTCTCCACATCCTCACCAGCATTTACCATTGTTTGACTTTTGGATAAAGCCATTTTAACTGAGGTGAGATGATATCTCATTGCAGTTTTGATTTGCTTTTATCTGATGATCAATAATGTTGAGCACTTATTCATATACCCATTTACCATGTATATGCCTTCTTTTGAGAAACGTCTATTCAGATTTATTTTACCATTTTTCAATTAGATTGTTAGATTTTTTCCCTATAGAGTTGTTTGAGCTCCTTATATATTCTGATTATTTCTCCCTTGTCAGATGTACAGTTTGCAAATATTTTCTCCTATTCTGTGGCTTGTCTCTTCACTTTGTTGACTGTTTCCTTTGCTGTGCAGAAGTTTTTTAATGTGATCCCTTTTGTCCCTTTTTGCTTCGATTGCCTATGCTTGTGGGGTGTTACTCAATAAATCTTTGCCCAGCCCAATGTCCTGGAAAGTTTCCTGAATGTTTTCTTGTGGTGGTTTTATAGTTTGAAGTCTTAGAGTTAAGTCTTTAATCCATTTTGATTTCATTTTTGTATTTGGCAAGAGATAGGGGTCCAGTTTCATTCTTCTACATATGGATATCCAGTTTTCCAAGTACAATTTATTGAAAAGGCTGTCTTTTCTCCAGTTTATGTTGTTGGTTCATTTGTCAAAAATGAGTTTACTTTATGACATGATTTGGCTGTGTCCTCACCCAAATCTCATTTTGAATTGTAGTTCCCCAAATCCCCATGTGTCATGGGAGGGACCCTATGGGAGGTAATTGAATCATGGGGGCAGTTACCCCCATGCTGCTATTCTCTTGATAGTGAATGAGTTCTTATGAGATCTGATGGTTTTATAAGGGGCTTTGCTCGGCACTTCTCCTCGCTTCCGCCATGTGAAGAATGCGTTTCCTATTCTGCCATGATTGTAAACTTCCTGAGGCCTCCCCAGTCATGGTGAATTGTGAGTCAATTAAACCTGTTTCCTTTATAAATTACTCAAGTGTTGAGTATGTCTTTATTAGTAGTGTGAGAACAAACTAATACACCGTAGATGTATCCGTAGATGTGTCCATAGATGTATAGATTTGTTTCTGAGATCTCTATTGTGCTGCATTGGTCCATGTGTCTGTTTTTATACCAGTACCATGCCATTTCAGATACTATAGCTCTGTAGTATAACTTGAAGTCAGGAAATGTGATTCCTCCAGTTTTGCTTTTTTTTTTCTCTCAGCATAGCTTTGGCTATTCTAGGTCTTCTGTGGTTCCACATTTTAGAATTGTTTTTTCCATTTCTATGAAGAATGTCCTTGATATTTTGATTGGGATTGCATTTGAACCTATTAATTGCTTTGGATAGTATGAACATTTTAATGACATTGATTCTTCCAGTCCATGAACATGGAATATCTTTGTATTTTTTTGCATCCTTCTCTTTAATTTCTTTCATCAATGCTTTATGGTTTTCATTGTAGATATCTTTCACTTCTTGGTTAATTCCCAAGTATTTTACATTTTATGTGTAGCTGTTGTAAACGGGATTACTTTCTTGATTTCTTTTCAGATTGTTCACTGATGGCATATAGAAATGCTACTGATTTGTATACATTGATTTTATATCCTAAAACTCTTCTGAATTTACTAGTTTTAATAGTTTCTTTGATGGAGTCTTTAGGTTTTTCCAAATATAAGATCAGATCATCTGCAAATAAAGATAATTTTACTTCTTCCTTTTCTATTTGGATGATCTTCGTTTCCTTCTCTTGTCTGATTAGCCAGGACTTCCTGTATAAAAATATTTTCTAATAATCTGTGCTAAAATTTTGAAGTGCTGATTTTCAAAGCTAAGTTTTCATCCACCTAGAATTGATTTTTGTGGATAGTGAGATGTGGATGTGATGATTTTTTAGTTACTAAGCCATCATTTTGCCATTATCAACTTTAATCTGTATCAGATCTCAATATCTACACAGATCTGTTTCTGGGATCTCTGTTCTAATTCACCAGTCTGGTTGTCCATCTCTGCATACTACCAAACTATCTTATCATAGATTTATGTTATATCTTAATACGTAGTAGAGCATAGGTTTTAAAAGGCCTGATACATTGCTCAGATTTGGGAGGCAAAATGCTAGCTTTTTTATTTCTGGTGAAGTTTTTACTTTACCTTCTATTTTATTCTCTTTCAATATAGCTATAGACATATTTCATTTAGAATGTGCTTTGTAGCTTTCTTTTTAACCTTTTACTTTGAATCTTTCTTTGTCTTTACATTTTAGCTGTTTCTCTTATTTTAAAATGTACCTGAATTTCTTTTCATTTTCTTTTGGAAAATACGTATATTTTATTGAGGAATTTAGTTTATTTACAGTTAGTGTTATGTCATTATAATATATTTGAAATTATTTTTATTAAGTTTTTTCCATTTTTTATTACAATTCTCCCTGCCAGTTTTTGAGCTATATTTCATATTTATTCATTTAGTAGTTAGTCAGCATATTTAACTTATATTTATTAAAAGGTTTAAGGTTAACAATATTATTAACTTGAACAATAATAGCATACAGGTTGGGAGGGAACTGTTTAGAATACCACAAGTTTATGTCCTTGTATTCTATGAAGAGAAGGTAATGTCTAGCAAACTCTACACGAGAAACACTTTATATTTAATTTTTTACTTTGTGTGGGATCACATAGGTAAGATGACTTGGGCCTCAAACTGGCAGGAGAAAAGGCTTGTTGTGAGGAATCCTTACAGGAAACTTTTTCCATCCACTCAAAAGTGAATTATCTAAACAATCCTCCTCTGTAGAGGACTGTTGATATTGTTTATTTTTCACTGTTTACTTTTTGTTGTTTTTGCTATGATTCGTCCACTAAACATTTCACCTTTGCAAGAATATCAGGTATGAGCTTCCAATTTTTGTAAAACCAACATTTTGTCTCCTCCTTGAGTAGTACGTCTAGCCTGTTATACCTAAGCTCTTCTCAAATTACCAGAGATGAAAGATCAGGCTTTTAGTTGTTATTAATTACCAAACCTTCACAGACCAATACTTTAGCAAAATACATTAAAAATATTAAACCTATATCAAAGTATATGTTTATAAACATATAATCTCTTTCAAAGGTACTATTCCAAACCAAAAGATATTCTGTACAAATGAATTTTTTTAGCTTTTTGTGTCTCATATTGCCAAAAATGGAAGGTTTGCATTTTTTTTCTACTCTGGAAACTTTATTTTAGATAACAGTGCTGCATTCTAAAGTTAACCTTAGAAATTACTTATTTCCTGAAAATATTGTACTGCTGACACCTGAATTTATTTTCATAACACCTTTATGTTATTTCCTAATAAAGTAAATAGTAACTCTAAATTATACTCTTTACAAAGATTAACATGTTTTTTAACCAACATACATGATAGAGGTAAAACTTTTATTTTTAAGGGCAATACTTTTCAGTGTTATAACTATATCAAAGTATTGTATATTCACATGCAAACACAGAAATGCAGGTTTATAAATTCAATTCTGTCAAAAAATTATGTTCACTACTTAGTGAGTTAATTGTCTCTAAGTTTGCTTCAATTTAACCTAAAGTCTTTCCTTATATGCCATTTACTGTAAAATTTGTTTTTCACTTATGATTAAATGGAAGGGGAAAAATATAACATAGAACTCAAGATTCATGATAAAAGAAAGCCAGGCACAATGAACCCTGCATTCTAATTTATATGCACTCAATAAGTGTTATATACAAAGTATGATCCCAGTTATAGATTATATCTTAGACTTTACTGTATTTGGCATGTCATTACAAAACACAAATCCAGACAAGAAATAATTTCCTACCAGCAATGTGCTTCACTGAAGAAATTAAAGAGCGATAATGTCATGCCTGCTGACAGAAGTGCAAAAATTCAATAGAAAAATTAACCTGTGAGACATGTTATCTGACAGTTAATACTGAACCTGTACTATGAAAGGTTAAAGATTTTTAAGGTTATTACTGATAATGGAAGAAAACAAAACAGAGTTCATGAGTGATAATTTTCAAATATATGATGTGAAAATAGATCTCTGATTTGAAAGAATAATTTGCTAACCCATTTCCATCCTGTAAAGAATATTCAAACTTCGCAATTATTTTTCAATATGTTTTGTTTCTTTTATCTATTTATGTTCTGGCTATTTTGAAATTATATAATTATTATGTCACAGAGCAATGAAAATGAGCAATGTTGAAGGCCTCATATGATAGAATTCACATTGACTAATGTAGGAGCAGCTGGAGCAATTTTTTTCTGCCAAATGTAATATTTAACCCAATGTTTTGGAAATCACTTGTAAGATTAAATAAAAAACAATTTACCTGCTAATGATGCCCTTCCTCACCAGCCTCTTCATGAATGTTGTCAATTACAAATTTTTTATTAGGTTGGAGAAATGAATCCATTTCTTCCAAAACATTTATATGTAGGCCTTTTTCTTACATTCCCAAGATCATTATAATAAAACTTTAATGCATTTTAATAAGTAAAGGAGAATGAAAATTCATTACCTTCTACAAACTATATTTTATTTAATTAGTAAATGAACATAGTTTTAAATAGACAATTTGAAATTGCTAATATCTGTTGAAACTGAATTTATAGGTAAGCAACTGTACCCTAAACCACTTATATTTTTGTTCAATAACAGATGAGAAACAGCATTATAAGATTTCTATGACTATTGATACCTTGCAGTAATCTTGAAATGAGTAATGAAGATACTTCAGTTCCTTTTTCTGAAACGCTTTTTTTTTTTTTTTTTTTTTTTAGACTAAGTCTTGCTCTGTCACCTAGGCTGGAGGGCAGTGGCATGATCTCGGCTCACTGCAACCTCCAAGGTTCAAGAGATTCTCCTGCCTCCTGAGTAGCTGGGATTACAGGCACGTGCCACCACACCCAGCTAATTTTGGTATTTTTAGTAGAGACAGGGTTTTACCATGTTGGTCAGGCTGGTCTCGAACTCCTGACCTCATGATCTGCCTGCCTCGGCCTCCCAAAGTGCTGGGATTACAGACGTGAGCCACCGCGCCTGGCCTCCTGAAACACTTTTATAATAATACTCTATTCCGTTAAAAAATGTTTGTGTATTCATTCACATAGACTTCCAATAATATATTTGGTAAAATGTGCTTAGTTTACATATCAAATATTCTTCTATAAAATGTCATTCATCATCAAATATACAACTCCTACATTTTCTCTCTACATATGTTATGAAGGTAGTATTCCTCAATAGTACATTCTGTTATGAACTGTGTAAGAACTAGTTACAATTTGCTAATGTTTCAAAGGCTATTCCTGAAAGTGATAACTAAAGATGTTATATTCAAGAATTATTATAGTTAGAAACTTTACTACTCAATTATATTATGCTAAAATTTTTGTGTGTATACTAATCCAGTATAGAGTATATATAAAATATTAAATATCAATCAAAAGTCATTTGTATTAATTACACGCAAACATTAAATTATGCAAAATGTCATCTGTTTAGATTGAGCTGCACCTAAATTTTAAACAGAAAATTTTCGGAAAGTTGTTAAAAGCATTTATTAAAAAGAGAGAAGTATTAAAGTTGACTTTAATAGAATGTTTTTATTTGATTTCATTTTATTTTATTTTATTTTATTTATTTGATACAGTCTTACTCATGCCAGACTGGAATGCAGCGGAATGATCTCTGCTCACTGCAGCCTCTGACTCCCTGATTCAAGTGATTCTTCTGCCTCAGCTTCCAGAGTAGCTGGGATTGCAGGCAGGCATGCACTACCATACCCAGCTAATTTTTGTATTTTTAGTAGACATGGGGTTTTGCCATGTTAGCCAGGCTGGTCTCAATCTCCTAACTTCAGGTGATACGCCTGCTCCAATCATAAGCTGTAAGTTATCATAAGCTAATGTTTTGAACTTTTTCTGCGTCTTAAAATGCACACAGTGGTTCTCACCTGTAATCTCAAAGTGCTGGGATTATTAGGTGAGAACCACTGAGCCCGGCCTAAGAATACATATTTATATAAAGCAATTATTTATTGAACACTTTCAGTGTGTTCAGTAGCTTAAATTCTATATTCATTTTAACACACTTTACTTTCCCTTCTCTAATTCCCCAGTGACAATTCTATCTTCTCACTGGAATAATACCCTAAGTGCCAGCCCCCAAAAGATAAGTAGAGAATATGCTGAAATAGTATATTTTCCAAGTATGAAGTACATCATGTAGGTAACATTGCATGAATTTCTCTCTGTAGAATGCATTTTTGCATTCATAATTGCAGTTCAAGTTCCAAAGGAAAATTTCTCTTTTTAAAAAGAGAAATAATGATAAACACCTGTTGAAGAGGGAAAAAGTAACTGCATACAATTTCTTAGTTATGTCTTCATAGATATTTTGGCTTGGCAGAAAGTTAGCAAAATCTTTCATGCTGCTGAAATCTCTCGTTATTTTCTCGCTATCTTCGTGTCCCTACATATGATGGAATCCAAGTGGTAATATCAGAAAAACTAAACTAGGGTTATCTGGGCATACTGGATTCAGGCATACACTAGCAATGTAGCAGCCTGACCTTTGAAAGAGGACAATTCATGTGTGCATATCTCATGCCTGTCTGCTTTCCACATACTTCACAACATGAGGATCACTCCCAGCTATGTTAATAAACTTCTATCCACTTGGTTGGCTGTAGGTAGGAGACAAATGATTATCTCTTAACAGGTGATCTTCTTTGTAGATGTCTCACTTAATCAGAGAAGAGAGAAGAATATTGGTAAACACAAACAGGTGTGCTACTGTATCTAGTCCCACTATTACCCACACTGCCTTCACTTGCCTGGTATAAAAGGTCATTGAAAATACTGCTGTAAAGTGGCCCAGGGAATGAGTCAACATGTTAGGGTCAACAGCTTGAAGGGTCACCAAGTTACCTGTGGCAGTGAAGAATAGGAAGGCCCCTCTGGGAAGCACACTGCATGTCTTCATGGATAATCCAACTATAATGTTGCTTTAATTTCCTTCAGGAAAAGGAACATTTTTCATTACATACTAGATTAAATTATATGAAACTGCCAATAGGGAAATATGTTTGCTCCCTAGTAATGCTGACTTTTTAATGGTTCAGCCTAATATATCTTAAGATCTACTATAAAATTTAGAAAGTAATCGACTTCTCCATTCTTCTTTCAGATTTATATTTTATTTAAAAATATATATTTCGGTCAGGCGTAGTGGCTCACACCTGTAATCCCAGCACTTTGGGAGGCTGAGGCGGGCGGATCACCTGAGGTCAGGAGTTCGAGACCAGCCTGGCCAACATGGCAAAACCCCATCTCTACTGAAAATACAAAAATTTTTAGCCCAGCATGGTGGCAGTCACCTGTAATCCCAGCTACTCGGGAGGCTGAGGCAGGAGAATCGCTGAACCTGGGAGGTGGAGGTTGCAGTGAGACGAGATCAAGCCACTGAACTATAGCCTGGGCAACAGTGTTAGACTCCGTCTCAAAAATACAGATATAGATCTATATAGATCTATATGATCAATGTTTCAGAACTCATAGCGTTTTCTATTAATTCCAGTGGCTTTTCCAAGGTGTAACATATGTCTTACATGGTAGATAAGGTGAATTTGTTATTACACTGATGAACATGAGTGCTATTAAAAAATATTTTACTAGCATTTCAAACTAGTATGCATTTTTCTATAATATTTCTTAAAACAGTTAAATTTCCCAAAGTTTTTTAAAAGTGGCTCATTGAAAAAATAATTAAGTAGATAAAAGTATTCTGAGCCCTCATACACGTGTTCAGAGTATGAAAAGCATTGGGCCACATAACTGCAACTTACCATCCATTACCATGTATTATAGTGCATACATTCCCAAGTTACTTCAGGGAAGACAAGAGAACTTATATTTAGTTGGACCATATGAAATTGTCATTTTTGTTAATGAAAAACGGATGAATATTGGTAATATCATATGGTTTGGCCTTAATGTATCTCTGTGACCACACAGCATATGCTGTATTAAAGGTATTAGTGGAAATTAAATTTTGATTGAGTGAAAAGATTCAACACAAAATTTCAAGGTCTCTGTCACCCAGGTTGGAGTGCTGTGGTGTGATCTTGGCTCACCACAACCTCCGCCTCCCGAGTTCAAGTGATTCTCCTGCCTCAGCCTTCTGAGTAGTGGGGACTACAGGAGCACGCCACTTTGCCCAGCTAATTTTTGTATTTTTAGTAGAGACGGGATTTCACTATTTGACCAGGCTGGTCTCCAACTCCTTACCTCATGATCCACCCTCCTTGGCCTCCCAAAGTGCTGGCATTACAGGCCTGAGTCACCACACCCAGCCCACAATTTCAAGTTTTTCTTAAGCAGGCCTCAATGTGCAGGCTATCAACAAGTTAAAGAGATATATCAACAAGTTTAAGAAAACTTGCCTATAAACAAATGCCAACTGAAACGTAATGATACAAGTCAACATGCTTAACTCATGAGTAAATATTAGAGAAACGAATTTTTTACACAACAATCTTCCCTGAATAGTATACAAAAATAAATGATTATCACTCGTAGGAACTTACACCTTTGTTGACTGCAGTTCAAATTGGATCATGATCATAGATGAATTAACTTAAGATATGGAGTCTAGTGAATTAAGAAAAAACGCCAAGGTAAGAATCTTTTAAAAAAAGAATGAAAAAGAAGAACTCAGAAAACCTGTGTATCTTTTCCTCTAGAAAAACATGTCGTTAGAAGCAAACTATTGAAATCCAACAATTTAAGAGAACTGAATCAAGCATTTTTTGTTTTTTTAAATGCCTCACTTTAGACAACTAAGCAAAACTAATGTAATGTCATAAAATTTAACAAATTAACTTTTAAAAATTAGCTTACTAAAACTTCATCAGAGCCTAAATATCCCCAACTTTTCTTAGCAGATCTTTCATTCATTCTTTTTAAAATAGAGAAAGACTGTGTATTAGTAACATCTTCAATAATCAGTAAGAAATCCACAACTTTTTGGACATCGTTTGCCATGCTGTGACTAGGAATGAGGATGAGGAACAGGAGGATAATATTTAAGGGTGACCAAAGTAAGAAACATACATTGCTTTAACACACTTTTCACCATCATGTAATTTCTCCTCTTGTTCTCCCCACTCAATCTATACCCTATTAGCATACAAGTTCTAGTTACGATACCAAGGACACAGAAAGGAACTTAAGGAAAAGGCACCTTTATTTAGAAATTTATGTAGGCCAACAATATAAAAAGCACACTCTCTCCACATAAATAGATGTAAATGTTCTTGTAAATTCTATATGGCAAATGACTGTATACTTTAGAAAAACAGTACACGTTTCAGTTTAACTGCAAGGAAGGGATATGTGCGTTTTTATGCCTTTGAAGATATTATATTTCAAACCCAATGTCTGAATTTACTAGCCAGTATCCGTGCAACAAAGTTCGGAAGGTTTTAAATAATTTGGGTTGCCAGATAAAACATAGAATTGCCAGTTAAATTGTAATTTCCAACAAAAATAAATAAATAAATAACCTGGCTGGGCGCGGTGGCTCACGCCTGTAATCCTAGCACTTTGGGAGGCTGAGATGGGCAGACTGACTGAGCTCAGGAGTTCGAGAAGAGCCTGGGCAATAGGGTGAAACCCTGTCTCTACTAAAATAAAAAAAAAATTAAAAAAATAAGAATCAGCCAGGTGTGGTGGTGGGCACCTGTAATCCCAGCTACTCAGGAGGCTGAGGCAAGAGAATTGCTTGAACCCAGGAGGCAGAGGTTGCAGTGAGCTGAGATCATGCCACTGCACTCCAGCCTGGGCAACAAAGCGAAATTCTATCTCAAAATAAATAAAAGACTTTAAAGTATAAATATACACAAAATATTGCACGGGAGCACTTAATGGTAAAACATTATTCATAGTTTATCTGAAATTTACATTTGACTGAGCATCCTATGTTTTTATTTCCTAAATATAGTAACCGTAAAAACAATTCATGTGAAAAAAGAAAACTAGTCTTTTCATTAAACAATCCAAAGAACAAAGAGCATTCCTGGGTTGGTAGAGGTGGTCAAAGAGGCGAAAGTTTTAACTATTCCCAAAGCTAAAGAAGATCTCCAAAGCTTCCAACATCTCAGCTAACTCCACCAAGTCTAGAAGTTCTTGAGTGTCTCATCTCTTCTCATGTGCTTTCTTTGGTAGTGGCTGTAGATTTCACTGGTTCTTTCTCAGAAGTAAAAAAAAAAAAAAAAAAAAAAAAAAAAATCATTATGAGTTTGTTTTCCAATATTTAAATATAAAATTATGTATAGATTTTTATATTACATGAAGGCAAAGGAGACCAACATTTAAAAACACTACAGCTAAACAAAGTAATTATAAGGTTAGAAGACAATATAATTTTGTTAATTACTCACAGCTTGGTGCCCATTTTTTTCACTGCAGCCAACAACTGCATGCTTTTAATCTCTGTAATAACAATAATGGCATACATCATTAACCTTATTTTATTCTTTTTTAATTTTTTAGAATGCCAATAACAAAGATAATTAACCTATGTTCTGTTTAACATGTAATCAGCCATTTTAGTTAAATAAATATCATAGAAAACATTAAACATCACTTTGCTATGCTACAGTGGCTCTCAGGAGGGGAATTCTTCCTAATGCATTATATTAACATTAGTGTACTCCACAAGTGTCAAATCATGAGTGGCAACAAGGAAATAGATAAAGAATAATTGATGGTATTCATCAAATTAGTTCAAAAGTGTCTTTTTCCAGGCAGTTCTAAATCTTACTTGTATCATCGCGTTTTGTTTGTGAGGTTATTTTCTGAAGCTCTTAAAAGAACATAGATAGTCTGCTACTGAGATATCATCAGATAATTGTACATGAGAATGACAAGATGGTGAAACCCAGTATGTTTGTGAAGGGAATTTCTGAGAATAACTGCTCTCTGAAGCATGGGAACCCTGTGTGGGATTGCTGATGTTGGTAATAGTTACTTTAAATCAAGATTCTCACTAAGGGCATGTGTCTGCTGGCTATAGCATGTCTATAAGTTTAGCAGCTGAACCACCATTTCATGCCATCAATGATATCAAAAGAACTACAATGGTAAACAAGACTCATATCTAAAATATTTAGTAAAGCCCTGTTCTAGATTCCAAATAAAGAGTTATTTCTCTGCACGAGTTCTTCTTACCACCCCGCCTCTAATGGGAATAAGCATATAGCTTAGGCAGTCCCATGCTACACAATCTACCTCCCCTGTGAGGCTTGGTTAAGGAGACTAATGAAAGGAAGATGGATCAGAACCACAGATAAGGAGAAGGGGGTTGTGATAACATTATTAAAAATGTGTACATATTATAGACAGAGATACCAATTAGCAAAGGAGGTCAGGGCAAACTCATGCTTACATCCTGATAAATAGTCGTATTTATAAAATACGTCTATGCTTCTCCCAAATTTCTGGTCCCAAGATTTCAAATTGCTACATTTTTCTTTTGAAAAGCAAGCAAAGACTTTATATCATACTAATTTGACAGCCAGAAGAAAAAAAAAATACTGTCCTCTCCCAAGATACATTTTTGCACCTTATCTAACTTTCTAATATGAGCACATCTCAGAAACTGATGTAGATGGTTTTTCTAATCAAACACATTACATTATGTATTTCGCAAACAAACATCTTCCAACCCTGATGCATTTGTCCAATGTATCTCTTAGTCAGAGAGAGGAGGATAACTAAGGAAGAAAAGAAAGAAAGGGGATTCTATAGGGGCAGGAAATGACAGGTGGCCTATTCCCAGCTTCCTATGACATCCTGCTTGCGTCACGGTCTGTCCATGTAAGTATACACAGTAATACAGCTCTACTAACCCTTCATTTATTGACTCAGCATTAGTTAACACACTCTTTTCAAATACTATCTTTGAGTTTTGGGTGCCACAGACACAATATAAAAAACACAGAAGTCAGAAAACAGAGATTCAGAAATAATTTGACCAGAAACATGGCCTAAGAGGAAAAGCTAAAAGAGTTGGGGTTAGTTCTTACCAAAATGAGTGAGCTAAAAGAAAACACAGCTATTATTTTTGCTCTTTTGTCTGAGCACATTTAGGCTCTTCTATTACTTCCCAAAGAAAAAAAAAAACATGGCTTCATAATTACAGTCTGTCTTCTTGTCTTTGACTTACGATGCTTGACAAATTCCCATTCCACAGCCAGCATCCGATGTTTTGTTCCTCTTTTCCCCAGATGTGCCAGAGAGGTGGCCTGGGGCAATAGGATGCACACTGTGTAGGATGGCAAGTGGGACACAGGATTAGGTAACACCAGGCTGTAGCAGATGCTGCCACCGTTTTTCTATCACTTTTCTGTATTCCATTTACTGCTGCCTTAATGTCAGTAACTGAATGGCTATTATTCTTCCTGAACCTGACCTATCTACTGAAAATCATATTCTGTATTATATTACTTCCATTCCTACTGTCCTATATTTAGTTAGAAGTTCCTCTACTTTATGGGCATTCTTTAAAGACTGGTGGTAGGATGCTTCCAACAGTCTTTGATAAGGTACTCAATAAATGCAGGTCTTACCTTAACTAGCCATGGACCCAGATACCTACAAAACCGAGTGATGATGGCAAAAGAACTTCGAATTTTCTATACAATGATGTCAGGAAAAAAAAAATGACAAAGACACAAAAGGTCTTTCTGTATTTTCATATACCTTATTTTGGCTAAACATCCTGGTTTCCTTGCTCCCAGTGCAAAATACTGTTGGTTTAAGACACTAAATGAGGTATACTGTCTTATAAGACTTGTTGATACTTCACACTGTCTTTAGAATAATTTATAACTGGCACACAGTTCAAGGAAAGAAATAATGATTAAAATTTAGATTCCTATAAATTAAAAAGTGATTGCTTTCTAACGTACTAGGACATTAGAAATATCAGAACACAGTAACTATTTGTTTGTATTTTATAATATGAAGCATCAATGGTGAACAATATGTTTCTGTAACTTCTGGTTATGATAGGATGGGCTTTGGTTTAAAAAGAAATACACTGTAGGTAAAAAGTGTCACCACATGGATGTATATTTATATCACTGTCATATATATCACAATAAGCATTTTGAATAAACATATAGCTTCTAATTCAAAGAAAAGCATTATTGCTACACTGGTACCACTTTAGTGAGTTCTATTAACACTATTTAGCAATAATAAAAAACAATTTTAAGATGTGTATTATCAACCCTGTCCCTAATATCTGGTAAGTATTTTGATTTCAAAAACATTGAAAGCTTAAAAGCAGTTATCTCAAGTGAAAGGCTATCTACTCTAGCTAAACTTAAAAGGTGAGAACTGATAAACTTCATCGTAAACTTCTAGAACATCTTGAATCTTCCACCATTAGTCAGAATTCAATCCACAAACCAAGCTTTTTCAGAAAGCTGCTCCAATATGGCAAAACTATTTTTCTTAAAGTATAACCTAAACTCTTCCTTAAACAAAGTAAAATTCTCCTTAATAAGGATTTCTCTAAAGAATACAAATGGGTTTGCTCTGCTATCCATAATATTAGGAAAAACTGTATAAAATTTTATTTTTAAAGGTCAAAAGAGTAGTCAAATATTAGTAATTTTATGTAGTTCAACCTAATGTTATTCTAGACAGATTTAATGTTCCTTATAAAAGTCATTTGAGACAAATATGTTGAAGTCAAAATTTCCTGGATTCTTTCATCAAGATTAAAACAGAAAATACTCCTTTAATAACAAATGAAAGACAAATATTTGGTGTTAGGCTATTTTCTAAAGGTGGAAGTTATATATTCCATGCTCTAAAATGTTCTGAGACTATATTTGATGTCTAAGCATTTTACTAAACATATACCTCTGGAAGCAGTTATAAAGAATCTTTTAAAATGTTTGCAAAACTGTAAAAACAGCAAGACTGTCCTAATTTTTTTGTTTCTGGGAAACATTTATTTTGGAATATGTAGTTATTTGTTTGGGAAAATATGTCATTTATGTTAACTAAAATCGGTTTGTTAGTATTATTTTAAAACTAATAAATTAATAAATATTTTTAATTTCACAGTTTTAATATCCAGTGCAGTAAATATCCATAGATATAACCCACAAAAGTCAAAGCTCTGTGGGGTTTTCAATAATTTTCAAGAGTGTAAAATGTCTCTGGGACCAAAAAGTTAGAGAATCATTGGATTAATTAAAGAGATAAATCAGAAAAAGAGAAGGGAGGTAACAGACATAAGACATTTTGTAAATCATACTATTTATTTCGTCCTAAGGGAAACTAGCCTGGGCCTCATTACTCACATGGGGTAAGATGAGTACAGGGATTCCCACAGACATATTCCTAAGCCTGCTTCCATGTACGTTTTACTGCTCACAAGTACTACAGAAGAACTTCTGGGTGGAAACAATCCACACAGATATATATAATGTGTAACACACATTAATACAGGGCAGCAACAGGTATTCTCTTACATGACTCATTGATTTTAGATATAATTTCAAGGGTCATCAGATTCTTTTTGTATCATAACAATCTTGAGAGATTAAGAAAAACAGAGGTGTTTTTTTCTCAGTTTACAGATAGGAAAACAAAGACAGACGGTTTCAGGGTTTCACCCTAAGGCACACGGATTGTGTTGGGGCAGGTTGTGGAATTCAAGGCACCTGCTTTCATTCACAGTACTTTATCCACTAGGTCAGCGTCTTTAAAACTGCTTTTTAGCACTGGAAATTTTTCTCTCATGAAATCTTGCTCAGAAGACCCTTATAATGCACAAGAAAAAGAGCTGCTCTAGATGGAGAGGGGGCCAGCCATTGAGATCCACTCCCACCACCTCAGCCACCCCCCAGCTTGGGACACCAGTCTGCCCAAGACCCTCTCTTGTTTATTTGCCTCTTTATGTTCAGCTCCTGCTTCTACTACGCTGCCTTCCTACACACCCACTTAAACATGTTTACTATATTTCCTTAAATAGGCACATAGCCTTGTAAAACACATAGTACAGTTTTTTGTGTTTATATTTTTACATTACACAAAAGCTATTATGCTATAAATTGTGTTCCACTTTTTACTTTTGTCCTATTAACACTGTTCTTAAAAATCCACCCAAATTTTTATTTCTACAGCCAGCTGGTTGCTTTTTATGCACATATTGTTCTATAACATATATTAATAGATCATATTTTACTTATCCATTTCTCTGTTGATGAACCAAATTCCCCGTCAACAAAGATGGAAGAATTGTTTTGACATATCACCTTGCAGTGAAAGGGAGGAATTTCTCCAGGATACTCACTGACTGTTGGGTGTAGCTAGACATACTCTTACCAAATGTTACCAAACTTCCCTATGAAAATTCCTCACTACTCACTAAAACTTGCCACTTTACTTTTCTGATATTCCATTTGTCCTTATGGAATGCATGCTGTTGGGTGTTAAGCCCATCTCATTATTGTCCTAATTAACATTTCTCTGGTAACTATTGCTATCAAGCATTTCTTCAAATATCTATTAGATTTCGAGTTTTTCTGTGAAATTGTGTATGACTTTTGTACAGTTTCCTTCTGTATTTTATGCTTTTTCTTGGGAATTTTCAGTTTTCTTTTCTATTCTAGATACGAATTCCCTGTAAGTTTTAGACATTTCAAATATCTCTTCTCAGCATGTGACTATGGTGCTCTTCATCCAGGAGGAATGATTTATTTTGATATCGTCATATTTTTCTCTCTTTTAACCTTTGGCTTCTTATTTTTGAATCTTGCTTGAGAAGTTATTTTTGTTAACTTCTAGATCACAAAGATAGTCTCCTACATTTTATTCTTTGTGTTATGGTTGTACCATTCACATTTAGGTATTTAATTCATTTGGTATCTACCGGCATACACAGCTTAAGATATGAATCCAGCTTTAATCTTCTGCATTTAATGAGGTAATTTCCCAAACATCAGCTGTCTACCTTTCTTTGTGATGCCTCCTCTACTACATATTACATATTTTAATCCAATTTATTTCTATGTTTGATTAGTGAATTGTATCCATTTTCTATTAAATTAGAACATCTCTTTCCTCATCTTTTTAGTCATCATTTATTTATTTTTCTTCTTTTCCCTTTTCTCTTGATTAGTATGAATTTTCTTCTAACCTTAAAATCATGCATTCACTTGTTATTCTTCTGGTTACTCCTTATTCACATTATGTTTATATTTAATAATTTCTTAACTGTATCTGTATCCTTACCTCTCCTCGGTAAAACAGGACATGTACTTGGGCTCTTCCTTCAACCCCACCCAGGTTGGTATGTCTGAATTTTTAATTTTGTATTGTCCAGTTATTTTTGCTTGTTTTATTTTTCATGCCTTTTTTAAAAAATACATCTAACACTTAGTAAGTTATACCCTCACTTTCCATTTACCTTATTACTACCTTCTGTATGTATTTCTCTTATTTTTGAAGTACCACCTCTAATACATTCAGCTCTTTAAGATTGTCTTAGTGTGATATATTTTCTGATGCTTTGTATGCCTGAAAACATATTTATGACATCTTCACATTTAAATGAGAGCTTAACGAGATTTTTTAAATTCTAGTCTTAAAGTCATTTAACTTCAACACGTTGGGGAAAAAAAAAAAAAGGATCTTTGCTTTTATGCCTTCTTTTCTGCGTTTTTCTGTTACTTGCTACCAAAGTTCTATCTGACCCACAGAGATACAGGAGAAAACAAAGGATAGGGAAGACCGAGTTTAAAAGGGAAATTACATTTAGTGTAAGGAACACAGACTTCAGAGTTACAGAGACATGAATTTGAACATGACAGAGCATACCCAGAAGAGAGAAAAAAAATTCACAAACTAGGGCAGTGACCTGCGTTTGTTAACTCAGGAAAAAATAAATCCCCCAGTATTTCAATATGTTATGTATTCATGAGTTGTAACCAAGAACCCACTTAAATTTCAGGAGCTGATGGCCAGATTCAGGTGTTTCACACGACTTCTTATACCTATGTATTTTTTGGCAAAAAGAAGTTGGGAAAAAAAAAATATATATATATATATATATGATTTTTTCTATGGGTTCATTATTTTGTCAATCAATATAAATGTTAGTGTTTGATCATATGGTACATAAATATGGATATCAGATTCATGAAGATTGCACCATTATCATTATAAGATTATTTGCATTTGATTCAATGTTGTCTGATGTTACTAAACCACCTTCTGGTTTTTGTTTGCATTTGCTTGTTATATCTTTGCTTATCCTTTTCCTTTTGACCTTTCTCAATCACATGGTTACAGATGTGTCTCACATATCCATACATCAAAAAACAGGTTGGAATCTGTGAATACGATCATGAGCCTATTGACACACCACCCACCCTCATGGCACCTGCGTTCTTTCAGGACAACAGACATAAAAGCAGGCACTATGTTTGTTTTACTTGCTACTTCATAGAACTAAGCACAGTGCTATTATTTCTGATAATACCACATATCTACAACCATCTGATCTTTGACAAACCTGACAAAAACAAAAAATGGGGAAAGGATTCCCTATTTAATAAATGATGCTAGGAAAACTGGCTAGCCATATGTAGAAAGCTGAAACTGGATCCCTTCCTTACACCTTATACAAACATTAATTCAAGATGGATTAAAGACTTAAATGTTAGACCTAAAACCATAAAAACCCTAGAAGAAAACCTAGGCAATATCATTCAGGCCATAGGCATGGGCAAGGACTTCATGTCTGAAACACCAAAAGCAATGGCAACAAAAGCTAAAATTGACAAATGGGATCTAATTAAACTAAAGAACTTCTGCACTGCAAAAGAAACTACCATCAGAATGAACAGGCAACCTACAGAATGGGAGAAAATTTTTGCAATCTACTCATCTGACAAAGGACTAATATCCAGAACCTACAAAGAACTCAAACTTACAAGAAAAAAACAACCCCATCAAAAAGTGGGCAAAGGATATGAGCAGACACTTCTCAAAAGAAGACATTTATGCAGCCAACAGACACATGAAAAAATGCTCATCATCACTGGCCATCAGAGAAATGCAAATCAAAACCACAATGAGATACCATCTCACACCAGTTAGAATGGCAATCATTAAAAAGTTAGGCAACAACAGGTGCTGGAGAGGATGTGGAGAAATAGGAACACTTTTACACTATTGGTGGGAGTGTCAACTAGTTCAACCATTGTGGAAGACAGTGTGGCTATTCCTCAAGGATCTAGAACTAGAAATACCATTTGACCCACCCATCCCATTACTGGGTATATACCCAAAGGATTATAAATCATGCTGCTATAAAGACACATGGACATGTATGTTTATTGTGGCACTATTCACAATAGCAAAGACTTGGAACCAACCCAAATGTCCATCAATGATAGACTGGATTAAGAAAATGTGGCACATATACACCATGGAATACTATGCAGCCACAAAAAAGGATGAGTTCACGTCCTTTGCAGGGACATGGATGAAGCTGGAAACCATCATTCTCAGCAAACTGTCGCAAGGACAAATAACCAAACACCGCATGTTCTCACTTATAGGTGGGAATTGAGAACACGTGGACACAGGATGGAGAACATCACACACCGGGGCCTGTCCTGGGGTGGGGGGAGGAGGGAGGGATAGCATTAGAAGATATACCTAATGTAAATGACGAGTTAATGGGTGCAGCACACCAACATGGCACATGTATACATATGTAACAAACCTGCACATTGTGCACATGTACCCTAGAACTTAAAGTATAATAAAAAATAAAAAAAAGAACTAAGCACAGTCTGACAAATAAGAGGATAAGCATAAATATATATTGAGTAAATAAGCTTATTTTTTAAAAGCAATTACTTAATCAAAATGCTGCTGAAGGCTTTAGAGTAAAATTGCACAGAGCTAGAGGAACATTTGAAAGAGAGACCTGACTAGGGATTGGATAGCTACCCTATGAAGTGACTCTTCAGTTCAAAGAGGCTGGACAATGAAGAATGGGAAAAGTATTCCAGTAAAAGAAACATAATTTTCTTCCAATTTTCATTTAGCTGTATTTTCTAGTTTTGTACAGAGAGTAACATTTATAAAATAAGTAAATATCTTAAACAGAGCAAGCACTAAAGAGAGCAATTTCTGGCCACTTATAAGGGTTTATGATAAACAGGATAAGGCAAGGGTAGGCAATCAGGAAAAGACTACCCCAAAATTACCAGTTGATTATTTGTTTATCTAAATATTAAATTCATGAATAAAACTTTATCAGTAAAGATATATTTTCATCATCTCTAAAATAAGATTTCTATCTTCAGAGTTGCTATGAAAATTAAAGAATAGTTCAAGTAAGCTATCTTAAATCCAGTTTCAAACAAGGCAATACACAATCATGTAAAACTAAGTGAGGCTCCTAGTGCAATGCCTACTACACACAGTCACGCATCACTTAATGACAGGAATACCTTCTAGGGAATGTGTTGTTACGCGATTTCACCACTGTGCGAACCTCATGCGTGTATTTACACAATCCTAGATGGTGTAGCCTACTACACACCTAGGCTATCTGGTATAACCTATTGCTCCTAAGCTACAAATGTTTATAGTATATTACTATACTGAATACTGTAGGCAACTGTAATACAATGGTAAGTATCTAAACACACCTACACACAGAAAAGGCACAATAAAAATACAGTGTTACAATCTTATGGGACCACCATAGTGTGTACCGTTCGTTATTGATTGAAATGTCATTATGTGGTTCCTGACTGTATTAGGAATTCAATAAATGGTTATTATTGTTGTCATTATAAGTAGAAAAGTAAGGCGGGCGCGGTGACTCATGCCTGTAATCCCAGCACTTTGGGAGGCCGAGGCGGGCAGATCATGAGGTCAGGAGATGGAGACCATCTTGGCTAACACGGTGAAACCCCGTCTCTACTAAAAATACAAAAAATTAGCCGAGTGTGGTGGCGGCGCCTGTAGTCCCAGCTACTCGGGAGGCTGAGGCAGGAGAATGGCGTCAACCCGGGAGGCAGAGCTTGCAGTGAGCTGAGATCATGCCACTGCACTCCAGCCTGGGCGACAGAGTGAGACTCCATCTCAAAAAAAAAATAAGTAGACAAGTAAAATATAGTTTTTTCTTCTGTAAAATATATGTAATACTAATTATTTTATAGACTTATTTTGAAGATTAAATTAAATTTAGAAATGTATGTACAGTATAATATTACTGTGTTTAGAATTTAGGAGGTGTCAGCCAGGCATGATAGCTCATACCTGTAATCCCAGCACTTTGGGAGGCAGAGACAGGTGGATCATCTGAGGTCAGGAGTTTGAGACCAGCTTGGCTGACTTGGTGAAACCCCATCTCTACTAAAAAAAAAAAAATACAAAAAATTAACTGGCCGTGGTGGTGCATGCCTGTAGTCCCAGCTACTCAGGAGGCTGAGGCAGGAGAATTGCTTGAACCTGGGAGGCAGAGGTTGCAGTGAGCCGAGATCGCGCCACTGCACTCCAGCCTAGGCAACAAGAGTGAAACTTCGTCTGAAAAAAAAAAAAAAAAAAAAAAGTTTAGGAAAATCAAAATTACCATGTTTAGATAGAGATACATGAATAGATAGGTAGATACCTAGACAGTCAAAGATATTGGTAGCATAACAAAATTTAATGTCATGAAGAAAGCAATTCATAAGCATTTAGAAAAGGAAGGTGAGTATGGCAAAGTTTCTAGAAGAAATGAGGAGCTATAGAAATGAGAAGAAATTGAATAAACAAGTAAAGATGACTTGACTTTCCAGGGGAGGTCGCCATTCTGACGGAGCGACAGAGCTTCTTATCACTCAAAAATTAAAAAGAAAAAAAAAAACAAGAACTACTATAAATCTATATTGAAGCCAGGGAATTAACAGAAATAAAGTAAAATTTAGCAACCTGTAATTTTATCCTTCTTCTCGAGAAGGATCTCAAATTCATGAATAGAGCTAACTGCCCGATTTATGTAGCAACTAAAAACCCTGATTATATATTGGTTTAGTCAAGATTAATCACTTCGATCAAGATTTAATCAATATAATTAAATAATATATTTAATCAATATAATCAAGATATAATCAATCGGGTTGGGCTGTGTCCCCACCCGAGTCTCATTTTGAATTGTACTTCTCATAATCCCCACATGTCATAGAGGGACCCAGTGAGAGGTAATTGGATCTTGAGGGAAGTTTCCCCCTTGTTATTCTAGTGATAGTGAGTTCTCACGGATCTGATAGTTTTATAAGGAGCTTCTTCCTTTGCTTGGTTCTCATTCTTTCTGCTGTCACCATGTGAAGAAGGACATGTTTGCTTCCTCTTCTACCATGATTTTAAGTTTCCTGAGGCCTCCCCAGTCATGCTGAACTGTGAATCAATCAAACCTATTTCCTTTATAAATTACCATGTCTTCATTAGCAGCATGAGAATAGACTAATACTTGTCTCCAGCCACGATTCATGGCAAAAGCTCTATGTGTCATTTTTCCAGTTTACACTGGAAAAGTAAAGCAAGATCTCCATATTCTCTAAGGTTAGCCATTATTATCAAGACAAAGAGTTTTTACAGCCCAAAAATGATGACTTTAAAGGTTTATAGTTAAAGGTAATGTATGGAGGCATCAAAGAAGAGAAAAATGAAATAATTAAGCTCCTGGCCTGAATTTCTTCTTAGTGTTTTTATGAGGTTAAAGAGATTAGAGAAAGACCAGGGAAGAATAACCTACAACTGAAAGCCCTTGATAGATTTACTGGTGGGATAGGGAAAGGGTGAACCTAGAGAAAAGGAAAAAAAGAAAAAAGCAACATGTCTCAATAGAATAGGTAGTGAGCATCTCAGCTAAATGTTCCTGCAATCATTTCTTATTAAAAAGGTAAATCAGATGGGCTTACTGAAGTAAGCAATAAATTCCCTCAAATGCACAAAGATCATAGAATTATGAATAAAAATCCGAGTCGGAGTGTCTATTTTTGTCACAATATCTCTGTGGGAGAACCCAAGAGAGAAAGTGAAACTGGTCATACCCCATCAGCCTCTTAAAATGTTCGCTTAGGGTTTGCTACATACATCCAATGTGGAAATAAAATGCTTCTCGGATTTTATTGATTCCATCAATCTAGGATCGTAAGTATGTAATCAGGATATTACATTTAAAAATAGCATTCTTATTTTTATTTGTGTAATCTCTTATTTATTAATCGGTTATTTGGGCACTCGACTTGGGCAATAAATAACCTCATGTTTTCTTCTTGAGTTCTGTAAACAGCATAAAAAAGGAAGCAATTTGGCACCTTCATCTAAATATTAACTAAGCACTTCAAAAGTAAAGAGTTTTGTTCAACGCTATGCAGATTATCTGACACAATCCCTCCCTGGATGCAGCATGTATTTTTAAGGCAAAAAAGAACATATAAAATTCAAAATAAGTTATATTAGACTGCTAAAACAATCATCAAGATCATTCACGGATAAATCCCACTTTCACACAAGCCTCAGCATAATGCTCAGAGGTAAGGACTTTCTTAACCTGAGTCAAGCCCAACATCATCCCGATTCTCCATTTTACCCCAAACACCAAAAACTTGGTAGGAAATGGATTATAAAAATGAAAGTATACGTTTATATTGCTGTCTTAGCTTGTGATGTGAAAGAGAGCTTCTTGAACTTGATTACAGGTCTGGATAAAAAGAAAAATTTGTCACAAATCCCCAGTGTTTACTTATGTTGCCTTTCATAATAATATTACTTACACTTTCCTTGTATAAAAAGTTACATGTATTTAACAAACATTTTCAGAAGGGCCTCTTACTCCATACTAGAGACTGTGATCCAGGCGTTAGATATGCCAAAAATAATAATAATAATAATAATACTAAGTAAAAATGTTGTTTCTAGCTTTTACAAATATGTTACTTAGGCATTGCATACAGTTACTCATAACCGGTATACATACACAGGTGAGCAGCCCCAGGCTGGTATGGTGGCTTCTGAAGCCACCAAGGACTCAGACTTCTTTTATCTTTTCCCTTCGTGATCTTTAATCCTCAAGGTCACAATCTGGCTGCTGGAGTTCTGAAGGGGATTTTGTCAGAAAGAACACCTTTCCCCACCCCACATTCAAAGAACTTTCTTCTCTACCTCCCACAACTACAAAGAACACTGGAGAGAACTTAGAAACAGGGCCACACCTAACCACAAGGAAACCTGAGGATTTTCATTAAAAAGGGGAAGACGAATAAGAGTTTCTGACATAACTAGTATAAAAATAATTAACAATACAGTGTGATGAGTATGTTAGTGCTGGATTTTCAGGATAAGTCGTATCAGTGGTTGGCTTAGTACAGGAATCCTAGGCAAAATAATTAACGTATGCCTAAAGTATCAAGGAGCCAATTGCATTTAGGGAATGGGAGGAATATTCATGTGGATGAAGGGTAGCATGCTCAGGGAAACTGGTAGGTGAGGTTAAGGTTAGGTGTCTTTTTATAGCATAGAGATTAAAGCTCAGACTCTGGATTCAAACTGGCTGGATGACCTTGAGAAAGTTAGTTAACTACCTTGTGTCTCATATGTAAAATGGGGACAATTGTACCTACTCCACTGGGTTGTTATGAGTATTAACTGAGATAAACTCAGAAGCACCTAGAAAACTTTCTAAAATATAATTGTCCAATAAACAATATCTATTGCTGGTTGTCTATGAATGGCCTGCATGTGTTTGCATAAGGGACACAACAACGTCATTAACTAGGGATTGGGGACCCACCAGGGAGCTTGGCATAATCAGGTTTATTTCTTGGGAAGAATTCTCTCTGGTGTGGTAAGATTTAAGCTGTTGTCAAGGAGATTAATTAGGAGGACATTTCAACTGAGATGATGAGGTTCTGAACTAAATCAAGAAAATTGGCTATGCTTTAGACTCTTGATAATATTGTCAAATTTCTTGTTGGAATTCTAACAATTTCGACGACCACTGAGAGTACAAGTGATACCTCACAAACCTATCACACGTGTTCATCTTTTTTAAAAAAATTGCAAATTTGTTAAGTGAAAATGATGTTTTATTATTTCTTTAACTTATAATTCTTTTTTAAGGTTGAATTTTTTAAGTTTATTAGCTTTGTATTTCCTACTCATGTTTTTTTGCTTATATCCTTCTCCAGTTGTGTTTTAGAAACAATGCTTTCCCTACTGTTTCTACGAACTGTTCATATATACATGATCTTGGCTATTTGCATGCCCTATTAGTTTCCATGATTAAAGGCTGCATGGAAAAAGGGTCAAAGGAGGACCTCCCTGATTTAATTATAGATTACCAAAAAGAGAGGCAGACAAGGGGAGACAATACTGAGGGAATGTTCTTGCGGAAAAAGCCATGTAAACCTTCCAGCCAAAAGTCAATGACATCTTTAGTAAATTCTACAGAGTTTCTGAATACTTTGAGGAGTATCTTTCCTATGAAGAGACTATGAATACCCACTGAGTCCTGCTTTGAAGTCAGAATCAGCGGGAAGTAAAAACAGAATTTGCTCAAAGGGTAAACCAACCATGAGTTACTCTTGTTAAGATTATTCTCATGTATTTTATATAATCGATGTCATTATAAATTGAAAGATTTTTTTCCATTATGATTTCTAAGTGGTTGTTTCTGGCATATAGGAAAGCAATTTTATATCATTTGCAGGGGTTCTTAGAAATCCTGACCTTTTCAGTTGATTGTCTTGAATACTAATGATGATTTTGGTGATTATAATCCCTGATTATACTAAATTAATAAGAGCGAGGTATTGTTTAACTGTATAAGAATCAACGACAGAATAGCATTTTATCAGGAATTTATTAGAGTATTATATCAGACCTTAAATATGTTTTTTCTTCTTGAAATATTAATGTGTTGTGTCAACATCTTCATAGCATTTTACTCACAAACTAATTTTATTAAATTCAGTAAGTATACAAAATATGCACAGACTGAAAAATCTTGTGTGGTGAGGCTGAGAAAGGAGATCAAAAACAGAAATAAAACTTAAAGATCATAAATTGAACCTTAATCAATATGCCCTACCCCGTTCTGGTCTAGTTGAATCTCATCTCCAGAAATAAATGGAAATGAAAATGGAAAACAGCAAAATTTAACAGAAATATGATTTGGCCAAAAAGAATAAGAATATGATATGCTATTATTTTTTAAAGTTAAACCATTTGAAAGAACTGTCTACATTGGTTGTTTAAAAGGAGGTTTCTCATTATATATGGTTGTGTGAAAAAAAACCAAAAACTAAAAAAAGATAACTAAACAGCATGTGTAATTCTAACCATGTGTTTGTATGTTAACAGGAATTAACCTTTAGAAAAGAGAGTCAGAGGTAATGGCCTTTTTTTCTTTTTGTTTAAACTTTTGACAATAAATATCTATATTTTTGACATCAGAAAAATGTTGTTAAAAGAAAATCTAAACACAATGCCTCTTTCCCGTTTCTATAATAATTCCATATTTCAGAAAGAATTTTTAGTAGATTTAAGATGAAGATAAGTTAAAATATCTACATGAGAATTTCTGATCAGAGAAGCACCACACATTTTGATAAAACATGATTATTATTATTTCACAAATATTACAAAGTAAACCACAAGTTTTGAGAAAATAGGTTTCTCATCGAAGAATCTTCATGTTCTTTATTGTCCTGACTCATACAAAATGTTCACCAGAGTTGCGTTCTTGAATTTTCTGGACAACTTGTTGATAATTCAAGATGGGGCCAAGAAAAATAAAGTCAAATATAGAGAATAACAGAAATTGTGTTTGTGTTCAAAAATTCTGGACAGAGATTATTTTTGGGTAAAAGGTATGGTTCATCTCTTGCTTCATTTTAAATCTCTTTCTTTACTGAAATCAAATTTCTTTCTGGGATTTTCAAATATCTTATCTCCATATTTTTGTCTTTATGTCCAGCCTGAAGATTTATTTCAGTTTCTCCATTTTCCTAGCAGGAAAATGCTACATGTACTTAAGTAAGTATAAAACTTTACTGATTGATATTCAGCTATAGAAAAACGTCTCCCGTTTTATCCAGAATTTTGTGAACCCGAGGTTCAACTTTGGAAACATCCTTATTCTAGTTTCTCTTTTCCTTCCGAATATAGAGCTTCAAGTAATATGGATAATTGAACTCAACACAGAATAATTAAGTAAAAAAGGAAACCTCATTCATTGCATAACTATTTTGTTTCTCTGACTCCTTCCTTTGAATATGTCCTGGATTCAGACACAGAAAGTCACCAATTTCTAGCATTCATTTTAGAATGTTGGTTTGCCCTTGCTGGAAATATCTGTATACCCAACAATTTTGGTGGGAAGTTCATTTTATATTCTGTCACTGCATTTAACAGAAAGTGACTAAGCATTCAAGTTAAGATTTCTGGAAAATAAGACCATAGCACAACTGAAAAATGAACATTTGCTTTACAGGAAATAGTGCACTTGAACCACCCATATTAGCTACAGTATGAGTTAATATGGCACTTTTAGTAAAAGTGAACTTTAAAATACTATAAAACAATGACACATTATTATTTTGGGTGACTGCAATGGTCAAAACTTCTTGACTCTACAGGTCATTTTAAATATTTTCTTTTCTTTCTCTCCACAGACATTCAATTCTCTGGAAAAGTTTGTCTAAATTGCTGGAGAATATGTTTTTGGCCCCTTCGCTTCATATGAGTACCGCATATTGAGGCCCTCTAGCTGTTCAGAGCCACAGATATAATGTGACTATATTGACAATTATTCAGTCCTGAGACAGACAAAGACCCAGTGTTCTATCTTTATTATTCAAACGTACTGCCCCTGTTTGGTGAACAGGGATTCATTCACTCCAAATACAAAAGGTCCCTGAACTCATTTAGAACACAAAAACAAATTATAATCACTTTAAGTCAATGGAATTCTGAGTTATCATAAGCTAATGTTTTGAGCTTTTTCTGCATCCTTGTTTAAGATTCAAACCTCTGGACACAATTCTGGTTGACCAGTAAGCTTTTTAGCTGACAAATGACTGGCTGACTTGGAAACCAGTTCTTAAAGCCTCCAGAGAGCCACATGCTGATAGTCCCGAGCTCTCAGCTCTTAGATTTTTCACATCATTTTTACAAAAGAAACACCTCAGGTGTACCAAAGCTTTGTGTAATGAAATCTTTCAGAGCAGCCAGAAAAATATAACTCTTCCCCACCTGGATTCAGTTGTGGGTTAGAGCACATTTAATTTCAAGTCAATAGGTTCCCTGCACATCAGCACTTAAGGGATTAAAGACAAGTCTAGTTTTGTCGCCCTAAATGTACTGTTATTGTTATCAATTCGTGCAGCCTTGCAATAAGTTTTCAATAAATCTAAGATTAACTATTATTTTCTTGCCTATAAATAAAATATAATCATCTTAAAAATCAATGAAGGGAAAACCATCATATCCATTAACCTGGCTCAGAATCCCTCCAGGCTCTTGATATGAAACACGGTGCAGTGGATCTTTCATTTTATTGAGCTATATCTCTTTGTATGGCAACCAGCAGGCAAAGGAAAAAAACTATCTAATCTAAAAACCAAAGACTAGAGTTTTTTTGTTGTTGTTGTTCTAAAACCACTGAGGTAAGAGCTGAATATTCTTTTCTGCCTGGGGTAAATTTTTTTCCGACTTTAATTTGCAATCATGCAATAAAAAAATGGGGGGAGGACATTGCCTCAAGTAGCTAGTGGCTTTATTACCATCTCTCCTGCCAGTCTCCACTTTTTATCACTTCCAAATCCTTTGTTTTTAAAGTCACCTGCACAACCCTGCAATGTTAGAAACACCTTCAGTTGTCTTCACCAACTGTCATTTCGTACCATCTGCTGTTAGAATCTCAAAAGCAGTAACGCATGGGGGTCAAGGCCACTTTCTCTCAGGAAACTAAAAAACAACAGAGCCAAGTCATTTAGTGTGGGGTTTTTTTTCCCCTGTCAGCTTTACTACACTCTGGAGTGGACATTTTCCTTGCCTTTCAGTTGCGAATGTTCCTCAAAAGACATGAACTTCACAATAAGGTAACCACACAAAAGCAAGGTTTTATAGACAACCCATTATCTACTAGCAGAAGGGGGCGATTAGTCATCTGCTCCACTTGAAATAGATCCAAAGAATTCAAGCCAGCACTGCAAAGAGAAAAATGCATTTATGTCAGGATTTCAGAAAGGGAGCCGCCCTCCCTTAATGTCAGGGGCATCAGCACAGCCTTTCAGAAGGCTGTAAGGAATCTCAGAAGTCAAGCAGCAAGGAGTTGACCTAAGATTCAGTAGTTTCTTTCTTTTGCACTCCCATACCACTACAACCTGGATGGTCCGCTCTTCTGATCTTTCTTCGGACTAGAGCCAAAAAGGACCACCTTTTGTTTCTGCTTTTGTCAGCTACTAAAAATGGTCAGTTCTGCCAGGTGCAGTGGCTAACACCTGTAATCCCAGCACTTTGGGAGGCTGAGGCGGGTGGATCAACTGAGGTCAGGAGCACGAGACCAGCCTTGCCAACATGGTGAAACTGTCTCTATTAAAAGTACAAAATTAGCTGGGCGTGTTGGTGGAAACCTGTAATCCCACCTACTCGGGAGGCTGAGGCAGGAGAATCACTTGAACCTGTGAGATGGAGGTTGCAGTGAACTGAGATTGCGCCATTGCACTCCAGCCTGGGTGACAGAGTGAGACTCCATCTCAAATAAAAAAGAATAATAATAGTAACAAATAAATTAATTAAATAAATAAAATAAAAATGGTCAGTTCAATTAAACTAATTCAACCCCGTATAGGCTCTCTAAAGACATAATCTTCTCTTAAAATGAAATTGTTAATTGTCGTCATTTTCCGCTTTTTATATTTTTACAAATCATTACAAATTCACATAAAATTCTTCAATCTGAAAGAGGCCTAGTTTACTCTCAAGGCAATTCACATACAAGTCTAAGTTTTTCACCCCATAAATAAAATATAATCATCCTAAAAATCAATAGGAGAAAACAATCAGAACCATTAACCTATCTCAAAATCCCTTCAGCCACTTGGATGAAGTACACAGTGCTGAGTCTTTCATTTTATTGAGCTGTATAATTCTTTGTGTGGCAAATGGCAAGGGGAAAAAAAAAATCAAAGACTCAGGTGTTGTGTTCTGAAAATCAGAGCGAAGTGGGAATGAGATAATAGATTTTGACCCTTTGTGATTATAGAAATAAACAGATATTGGAAACCCCAGAAACAATGGTTTTAAGCAACTGGAAAGAGGTTAGCTTGGTTTAGCTTCTCCCTTTGAAAATGCTTCCTCATGAGCAATTTATAAACCTGGGCATCAATTTTGAAAATTGTTAGAAAATTTTCTTTAAGATTTAAGGGGAAAAAAAGAAGAAGTAGAGGAAAAAAGATTGATTTCAAAAGTGGAAGTGTGAGTCAAGTGTACTAAAAAGACAAGGCTGATTTAAGATAGGCCCTGCATGGTGGTGCACACCTGTAGTCCCAGCTATTCTGGAGGCTGAGGCAGGAGAATCGCTTGTGCCCAGGAGTTTGAAACCAGCCTAGGCAACATAGCAAGACCCTGTCTCAAAAAAAGAAAAGAAAAAAAAGACTGATTTAGTCTTAAGTTTCAAGCTGTAATATACGAACCGAAATGAAGATACTTATATGAAGCTGGTTGCTATTTACCACTGCTCAGTGGTCACTTCTTAATTCTCTTCTTTTCCACAGAAATTTGTTTTGTAAAGTTCAATAATGAGGAAAATGTACAAACTATAACTGGACTTTTTAAACATAATTTCAACTCTTATTTTAGATTCGGGGGCACATGTGTGGGTTCATTACCTGGGTATATTGTGGGATGCTAAGGTTTGGGGTACGATAATCCCAGTACCCAAGTCCTGAACATAGTACCCAATAGTTGGTTTTTTAACCCTTGCTCCCCTTGCTCCCTACCCACTCTAGTAATCCCCAGAGTCTATTGCTGCCTTCATTATGTCCATGAATACCCATTGGTTAGCTCCTACTTATGAGTGAGAACATGCGTTAATTCGCTTGGGATGATGGCCTCCAATTGCATCCATGTTGCTGCAAAGGACATGGTTTCATTCTTTTTTATTGCTGCATAGTGTTCCATGTACCAAATGTTCTTTACTCATTCACCATTGATGGGCACCTAGGTGGATTCCATGTCTTTGCTGTTGTGAATAACACTGCAATGAACATAAGAGAACATGTGTTTTTTTGGCAGAATGATCATGACTGGACTTTGAACATCTAACTTCATTAATGTAAGTAAAGTCTTAGAATACATTATATCTCAGATACATTCTTTAAAAAAATAGCCTTCCTGTTCTTCCTTATACTTCCCTGCCCCTTTTAAAAAAATGGAATACCTCTTCACTCAATACAAGGATAAAGTAAATGATTTTCCGGTGGTTTATCTAATGAGCCATGAACATGTTAAAAACATAAATAAGGACATCCTTATAATAGCCATACAAAAACAGTCAACTCTGCATGGGATGAGAAAAGGAGCAGCTTGGTAATTAGTCGCTATAAAATTGAAAGAGAGTTTTTGGTAGGATTTTGAGAAAAAAAACTCACATTTTTAATATCTGGGTAACACTAAGTTTAAATGGTCATTTTGCTATATATCTCTAACACCCAGTTTAATAACTAAACATTTGGAGAAAGAAAACTATATATGGCTTCCTCAGTAAGAAGATATTAAAGAAATAACAGAATCTAATGTAATAACAGAATCTAAAATCCAAATGCTATTTTCCATAACTAAATACAAAAAACTAACATTTTTTGATCACTTCTAATTTTAAAGTTTTAAATTACATCCTATGCCAAACAATTAAAAGTACTAAGCAAAAGAGAAGGAGGGATATTATTCTTTACTAGCACTTAGCATATGGCCAGATATTTAGCCCATTTGCATTTATAGGAATGATGGATTTTTTCTTTTAATCTCATTTTATGTTTAATATTTATTATAAATTATTGTTGTTTCTTCTATTCCCTTTTCATAAGTTTTGCTGGCTTTACTTTCTTTTATCTTCCCCCTTTCCCTTCCTCTCCAGGTAATCTGGAAATTAAATTGTGCTTATTGATTTCACTAGTGATTCCTAATAATGATAATTTTAAAATATACTTGATTAATATATCAACATTAGTTAATAACTGTCATGCTTGCTTGTTCACTGCTTCCTCACCTTTTATCTCTGCCACTGAAAGAGACTATTAAAGTCTCTTATTCCCCAATTCTCCATTTCCCCCACTGAGAAGGGGCTTTTACAATGCTTCTTCTTGCCACAGAATTTTGCTTAGGTAGGCTATAAGTTTTAATTTTAAGTTATTATTATGTTATCTCTTCTGGAGTTTCTCTATGGTTGAATTAATTCTTACTTTATGTAATAAATTTCCAGTTAATTTTTAACCACCTACTAAGTCTTAATTATTGCAAGATTTGTTACCACTTTTCCTCTTTTCTTTATTTCCCATTATCATCAAATAATCTGATTCCGTTAACAAAAAGTTGGAAGGCTTCCTCAAAATCTTTACTTAAATAGGTGACTGAGTGGTATATATTCCGATGCCTTGACTTTCTCTTACCCTGACAGATAAATATCTTAGGTAAAGAATCTCTGCTTAGCAGTTCTTTTTTTTTCTGTTTTCTTTAAAATTTATGATCTTCTCTTTATAAAACAAATTAAGAATGTTTATAACAGACTGATTCTCTTTTCTTCACAATTTATTCTTAAAATTTCGCAAGGATATATTTAGTTGTAAGTTTGTTTTCATTAATACTCTTTGGAACTAAAGGAATCCTTTCAATTTAAATATTGAAGTTTTTCTTCAGCTCAGGAGATTTTCCTCAATTATTTGTGGAATTATTTTGCATTAGTCATATTTTTGCTGTAAAGATGCTGCCTAACCTATAAAATCTTACTGATTTACAACAACTCGGTTCAAGTCTGTAAGCTGGCTACAGATCAGCTGGTCTTGACCTGTAGTAGGCAGTGCCTTTGGGAAGTAATTAGGTTTAGATGAGGTCATGAGGTTAGAGCCCCCATGATGAGATGGATGACGGCCCTTGTAAGAGAAGAAAGAGATACCAGAGCTGCTTCTCTCCACCACGCGAGGATAGAGAAAGAAGGCAACTCTCTGTAAACACGGAAGACTGCCTTCGCCAAGAACCAAATCTGGACCTTGATCTTGGACTTCTGAGCCTCCAGATCCGTGAGATGTGTCTATTGTTTAAGCCACCTAGTCATGTATTTTGTCATAGCAGCCAAAGTTGACCATACCAATTCTGAAAAATCCTTTTTCTATTCTGAATATATCTCCTTGAGAGCCATTACTTTTTTCTTTAATTTCTCTCCATCTTTTTCATTAGTTCTAATTTGGTAGTACTCTTTCTATTCTAGTTTTTTTGATGTGGTCTTCTCCATCATGTGACTTAGTCTTGAAAAATTAGTTATGCTTTATCTGTGTCTATGCAGGGCTGTGTCTTCTTTCATTGTTACTATAGGTCAGGCTGTTTGTCTCTCTCACAGAGAGTTAATCTGACTAGTTCTAGTAGGAGAGAAGTTTCTCTTTTTGTGGACTAGCAGCATAAACTGGTAAAATGTCGTCCTTCTGCTGACACTTGGAAGAGTGCCCTCTACTCTCAGGGGCATCTTCATCATCTGTTTTTTTGTTTTTGTTTTGTTTGTTTGTTTTTTTAGACGGAGTCTCGCTCTGTGGCCCAGGCTGGAGTGTAGTGGCGCTATCTTGGCTCACTGCAAGCTCCGCCTCCTGGGTTCAGGCCATTCTCCTGCCTCAACCTCCTGAGTAGCTGGGACTACAGGCGCCCCCCACCAGTCCCAGCTAATTTTGGTTTTCTTTTTTTTTTTTTTTTTTTTGTATTTTTAGTAGAGACAGGGTTTCACCATTGAGCCTGGATGGTCTCGATCTCCTGACCTTGTGATCCACACTCCTCAGCCTCTCAGAGTGCTGGGATTACTGGCGTGAGCCACCGCGCCGGTCGTCATCTTTTAGCTGCAAGACCTAGAAATGCTTCAGCATACTGCTGTGGTCCTCTTTCAAAGGTCCGAAGTTAACAGATCTAGGAGCTTTTCCACGTTGAACACAGCAAGCCAACAGATGTGCCCTTTGCCAGACACCTTGAAGTCTAGGATCTTCCCCTAAATCCTGAACAAAGGCAAGCCTTCAACTTTTACACTGGTCCCTAAGTTTTTTCTTAATGATATCATGAAGCCTCACCGATATGGTAGCCATTCACTATGTATGATCATCAAGCACCTGAAATATAGCTAGACTGGCATGAGATGTCTTATAAGTGTAAAATACACACCAAATTTTAAAGGAATAGTACAAAAACAGTAAACTATCTTCTTAATGTTTTCATATTGAGTATGTGCTAAAATATTTTTGACATATTAAGCTAAGTAAATTATTTTTAAAATTATGTAAATATTGAATTACTGAGATTAATATTCATTCCTTATTTTTACCTTTTTTTTTTTTTTTTTTGGGACAAAGTCTCGCTCTGCTGCCCAGGCTGGAGTGAAGTGGCATGATCTCGGCTCACTGCAACTTCTGCCTCCCGGGTTCAAGCAATTCTTCTGCCTCAGCCTCCCTAGTAGCTGGGACTACAAGCGCACATGGCCACGCCCTGCTAATTTTTGGATTTTAGTAGAAATGGAGTTTCACTGTGTTGCCCAGGCTGGTCTTAAACTCCTGAGCTCAGGCAATCCACCCACCTCAGCCTTCCAAAGTGCTAGGATTATAGGCGTGAGCCACTGTGCCTGGCCTATTTTGACCTGTTTTAATGTGGTACTGCAAAATTAAAAATTATATAGACTGCAGCGCAGCTCACATTATCCTTGTTTTTGCCACAGAGATTGAGGCCCTGTCTTGCTCAGCTTCCCCTAAGAGGAGAATAGTTCAGTCTATCCTTCAGACTTCACTGATGTAAGGGGAAAAGGATGGAAAAGAGGTTGGGAAGTGTACTTAGACCACCTTCATCCAAATGGCCTTGTCTTAAATGAGAATAAATTTTGTTTTCATTCATGAGCTTTATTCTTACAATCATTTATGATTTTTATTTTCTCAAATTGGCATTTTGCCTTCAAAAACAGAAATAATTCCTAGGAAAATAATACAGATTAAGAAATTCAGCTTTCAAAAATTTTTCTAATTTAAGGATAGTGAGTAAAATATATTCAATATTCAAATACACTTAAAGTAATAACAAATGGCTTAAAATTTTCAGAACATCCAACTTCTGCTTTCACAGACTCATAAAGGCATTTAACATTTCTGCAACTTATGTGGTGAAATCTATGTCCAGTTGTGGTTTCAGGTATACTCTTAATAACTCAAGTGTTTGAGCAGTTCACACTAGACCAGAGAATTATCAAATTTTAGAAGACTGAATAATAGGCATCACAGTTTTGAGGGACTGAAATCATCAACAAATGAATGTAAAATAACTGAGGGACTTGGGTTTCATTTAGTTTCTCATCACTTCACTCTTCCTAATTTACAGTACTTCTCAAATAAGAAAATTAGAGTTTCACACGAATTATTCAGTAAGCTTTGAGCAGTTAGTGTTTACAAAACTCAATCATCTCTAAGGTTCTAGTGATTACACATCACGGAAAACCCACAACAATACTTACTGGTTAAGCACACAAACTACTGAAGCAGAGAAATGTATTACCGTATTTCCCTGCCACACCCTGTTTGGCTAGCACTTGCAGTCTCGGTGGAATGTATTACCGTATTTCCCTGCCACACCCTGTTTGGCTAGCGCTTGCAGTCTTGGTGGTATCTTCCAACTTTAGGGATTTCTTCCCCTCTCATTCTTCAAGGTTCCCCCTTAGCTTTACCTGTCCTGAAAGGACACCGTCTCCTAAAACGTACCCTTTCTATAGTCTTCCCTAAAGTTTAGTATGCTTTCCCCTCGCAACAAACTCATTTCTGTTGTCTAAGTTAATAGGTTGGAAATATCAGAATTCAGTGGTGACTCTTCTGTCACTATTGTGAAAATTTAAATATCTTTGACTTATGTGACATACTCTATAGGAAACACCTGTAATTTGAGGCAACTATATTATTTTGTAGCATTGTCAAGAGTTAGCCTGGATATGAACTAAAAGTTTAAAGACTTCCTATCTAAATTAATGTTTTCATTAAAAAATTAAAGCAGTGACTATAAACAATAGTCAACTCAAAGAAAGTTGACTTGGAGAAATTTAAAATAATAAGCACTTTAGAGAAACCCATATGTCTAACACTCTGGTAAGCACATTCTCTTTTACTCATTTGGGTACTTAGCAGACTGCAAAATCTGAAACTGCTATGTCAGAGAGTTACCAGAACTCTCTTTAACCCACAACCCAGTTAGAGTGAAGGCTGAAGTTTTGCCTCTTAAGCTAACAACATCTTGATACATGGCAGCATCTGTTTCTCTCTAGCCTTCAGTCTCCTTACTGACCATTCACTGTCGTTTAATCTAATGACTCCAAGTTCTTCCTATAGTTGAAAATGTGAGGAAGCTTTCAGCATTCTTCTCTTGTTGCTGGATATTCTATTTTACTGAATGCTCCAATTTGGGCTTCAAATCCTAACTCAGCAATTTGCCAGCTATGTGGCATTGGGCAAGCTACTTACTGTCTCTGTGCTTCAGTTTCCTCATCATTGTAATAGTGAGGATAATAAACCCTATGGCAGATTGCTCTGAGAACTGAAGGAGTGTGTGAATCGTGAAGAACACTGCCTGGCAACCAAATAAGTATGCAGCGAAAGCTAGCTCACAGGATGCCCTGTTTCAGAGATCGCTGCTTCTCAATGTTGGAGGCATATTAGAAGCAAACACTGATGCCTGGGCCCCTACCCAAATTAATACAATTAGAATATTTGGATGTGGGCCCCAGGTTTATGTATGGTAAGATTCTAGGGCCAGAACATCCTCAAAAATAATAATAATATTTATGTATTTATTTATTTATTGAGTGTTTACTATGAGCCAAGCTGTGTCTCGGACGGCTTTCTTTACGTGTTCTCCCCTGAGCCAGGCTCCAGAGAGGATAACAACACCCACAAGCCATATTTGAGATGTGAGCCTGAGCGTCCAGTCTGCCTTGGTGGAACTTTCCCAGCCACCATAAGCACTGACTGGAAGGTTGAAACTGAGAGTTTGGGAGGAAGGAGGAAGTCACCAGTCACTGAATGAGGAAGGACCAGCCTCTTCCTTGATTTCTTTTCCTACACTGCCCACACTTGCCCCTTTTCCATCCTGGATACATTTATAACATAAATTATATACTTCAGCTTTATAAAATATATGTAACAGCCCAAAAGAGTTACTCCCACTGTTAGTCTTTGCATAGTTGTTAGTGTGGATGCTTTAGGAAAGAATATTAATTTTAATATTAACCTTAAGACACAACCAAAAAATTAATTTTCTGCAAAAAGTTAACATGTTCTATAATATAGTAGAAAATGTAATAGAATATTCATGATAAATTGTCAGTGAAAAAGCAAGATGTAGAACAATGTGAACATTATGATCCTATTTCTGCCAAAAAAAAATTTCCTACTAATATTATATACAGATGTAATCATGTGTATTCACTCCAAAATATTATCAGCCATGCATAAATATTCTAACTATGCCATTAACATTATTTTTAGTTTCTGTACATAAAATAACTCAAGAATAATTTTTAAGTCTCTAAATAAAGTATGATGCTGAAATGACCTCTTCATGACATAAAAAGTGCAAAAACAAGGCTATCATAATTTTTTCAAGAGATTCTCAGACAAAAATGTTCATGTTATTTTGCAAGCTTCTTTATTTGCATAAAAGCATGCTTGTCACATTTCTATATTTTATTGAACTTCTATTAAGAATATATAATCCAGATGTTCCTTGATTTCAGAAAGCAATTTTTCTTGAATCTGAGCTTGTTTACATTACAAGAGATTCTTTTTTAAATAAAAGAATCAAAGTAATGTTACTTTAAAGCACAAATCCCTCTGTGAATTTATGATTTTATTAAAAATATAAGTTGCAACTTCTCAGATGTACCCATTATGAAAATATAGTAGGTGTCCACATTATTTGCTTGTAAAATATAGTGACTGGATTTATGTTCCAAAATCTGGGAGGCAGTCACGCCTTCAGTGTCCCAGGAGTGAGCAGCCCACCTGTACATTTTCTATTGACCAAGGAAAAGAGATGCTATTCCAAGCAATGCTTCTTCCATCATCCCTCAGACTCTCAAAAGTTGTAGCTTCTTATGCATAGTTTTTAGATGACATCCTTAACTGTGGATTCAGTTTCTGAATTTCTCTTTCCTAATGAATTAATGTGGATTTCACTTATTTAAAAATTCTTTATCAAATATGAAACTGGTTGAAATAGAAAATTAAAAGGAATAACATTTTTGTTAATATTTGTGATGTGTTTTGGAAAGCTCACTCCAGTAGGCTTTTTTCGTGATGGGGCAGCAGGGAGATCATTCAAGAGTTTATTAGTCTAGGCCAGACATAAAAGTCTTCAGTCCTGCAACAGCAAAGAAACTTGGAGGGAAAGTGGAGAAATGACAGACAGACATTTTCCCATTCTGCTTCCTTCCTGGCACAGCCTGCCTCCACTGAGGAAGCCTACAAAGCCAGATAGACAAAGAGTCTGAGTGACTGTGAGACCCAGTCCTTACCAAGGAACCTGCGGAGAGGCTGCTGATGGTAGTGGGAGGAAGGGTATCCCTAGGAAAGATTTTCCACCCTGATAGGAAGATTGAAGAATTCGAGAAAGAACCCTATCCTTTTGGCTTCTGGATTTTGTTAAGGAAGATAGTGATCCTTGTTGCTACATTGCTACACTGCTGAAGCAGAAGATCAAAGAAGCTGTAGAAAAGCCGTCCCAGAGTTCTAATAGTTTCAACTGCTGAAGTAACCCTAGAAACAGCCTAACTCCAGAATCTTTTTTATGCGTAATGACAAGAATCCTTGATATTTAAGCAGCTTTTAGTCAGGTTTGCTATTACTTGCCACAGAAAGTATTGTAACCAAAACACAGTGGATGGATTAAAACACGATACTATTCAGTAGGTAGAATCTATAATTCTTGACCATTGACAAATTATAGATGATGAGGAAAAGAAGGAAGTCTAAGACGACTCCCAAGAAACTTAGGTCAAAGGGCGTAGAGTGATATGATTTACTAAATAGAGGAATACAAATACAGAAAGTAGAGAAGGCAGGAGAGAGGAGAACAACCAATAAAGTTTGGGATATTATTGAGATATGTCTGTATTTGAGTTTGTCTGGGACTTTTAGATGACTGTGTAGTAAGTGCTGGGTTATAGTCCTAGAGCTCCGACATTAAATGAATGAAGAGACCAGTGCAATGGCTCACGCTTGTAATCCCAACACTTTGGGAGGCCCAGGCAGGTGGATCACGAGGTCAGGAGATTGAGACCATCCCAGCTAACAAGGTGAAATCCCATCCCTACTAAGAATACAAAAATTAGCCAGGCATGGTGGTGTGCACCTGTAGTTCCAGCTACTTGGGAGGTTGAGGCAGGAGAATCGCTTGAACCCAGGAGGCAGAGATTGCAATGAGCCAAGATCATGCCACTGCACTTCAGCCTGGGCAACAGAGACTCCATCTCAAAAAAAAAAAAAAATGAAGATACATAGTAGATAAGAAGGCAAGCTTTGATATTCAGTTGGCTCCTAGACTATTTCTGTATCTAAATTTCTAGCATAGACTTCTTGTTTAATCCTGACTCATATCTCTAAAGGCCTATAGTACAGTCTCTCCTTTAAAATGTCATAGGTACCTTAAATTCAACATGACCACACCTAAGCATCTAACTTCCCCCTCACCTACTGATCTCTTTTAATTCCCATACGTAATATATCAGATTATGCCAGTAGTACATATTTTCTGAAAAGGGCAGTGTGCCAGGACAAACCTCTGGGAAAAACGGAGTTTAAAGGCTAGACAAAGGAAGAGGTTCTCATGAAGAAACCAGAAGGAACAAGAAACATCAAAATTGACTCAGAAACGTTTAGTAGAAGCCAACAAATAGAGTTTCACAGGAGAAATGGTCAATAGTGTGAAATGTCATTTAAGAAGTTCAGTGAAATACAAGCTTATAAATCACATTCCAAAAAGGGTCAGCCACTGCCTCAGACAGAGGCATTCATCCATTAAAGTCATTTTAGAAGAGAGAATATTCACAGAAAACCACTTTCTCATATGAAAACTATAAATGCATTATACAAGCGTGTATGTTGTGTTTTGATAATTAATCGAAGTTAAAAAGATTTGAGAGGATTTTTTAGGAAAATGAGCAGAGTGAAATCAGAATACAGAATGTCTTTTCTCCAATATCCAACAAAGCGACCAATTACACTTTCTAAAGTGAATGGAGCAACCACCAAGAGTAACTAAATGTAAAGGTGTTCGCCTTTCGGCCGGAACCGCCCTCTTCCAGTAATTCGCCAAAATGAGGAACACAAAGGGAAAGAGGAGAGGCACCCGATATATGTTCTCTGGGCCTTTTAGAAAACATGGAGTTGTTCCTTTGGCCACGTATATGCGAATCTATAAGAAAGGTGATATCGTAGACATCAAGGGAATGGGTACTGTTCAAAAAGGAATGCCCCACAAGTGTTACCATGGCAAAACTGGAAGAGTCTACAGTGTTACCCAGCATGCTGCTGGCATTGTTGTAAACAAACAAGTTAAGGGCAAGATTCTTGCCAAGAGAATTAATATGCGTATTAAGCACATTAAGCACTCTAAGAGCCGAGATAGCTTCCTGAAATGCGTGAAGGAGAATGATCAGAAAAAGAAAGAAGCCAAAGAGAAAGGTACCTGGGTTCACCTGACACGCCAGCCTGCTCCACCCAGAGAAGCACACTTTGTGAAAACCAGTGGGAAGGAGCCTGAGCTGCTGGAACCTGTTCCCTATGAACTCATGGCATAATAGGTGTTAAAAAAAATAAAATAAAAGACCTCTGGGCTGAAAAAAAAAAAAAAAAAAAGTAAAGGTGTTAACCCTTTACTGAAAAGATTTAACAGAAAAGGCAGAGCAAAATACCAAACATTTCCTAGAGGGTTGTTGCCATTCTCAACCCCACTTGTACATCCTGGAGGTAATACCAGAAAAAGAAGGTAAGTCAAGGAAAACCTCACTAACACCTTCAAATTTGAAAAGGAAAAAAATTAGCAAAGGAATCAGTAGGCAACTCTGGGAAACATCTGAGAATTCTCAAGATTAGAAGCTTCCTCCAAAGATTCCAATATCTCAGCAGACACAGTGACCAGGGTCTTAGTATTTGGGATCTCTTTATTTTGGTCCCTTCAGTCAGAAATCAAAGCAGATGAGCAGGGAAAATGATTGTAAGCAAACAAAGTTGGTTACCCCCAGCAGTTAAACTTAAAGGACTAAGTAAAACCGATGCCAAAAGAGAAGATACATAAGACAAGATCCTGTGAAGATGAAGGGAGGTGGAGGACCAGGGAGAGTGGCCGGTGGAGACTCTCCTCAACTATGGAGTATTAACCACAGACCCAAGCCTATGACTGTTCATATATTTTCCTTCTTCTGTCCTGACTGAATACTAGAACTAGAGTCTCACAAGAGACAGCTATAATTCAGGATTAAATTCAGGCTTCAGAGCTCAATGCCCAATAAGGGACACAACCTGAAGCTCCAGATGGTCCTGTATCCCCTTAGTCACCTCCAACCAAAACAGATATACATCCACTGTGTGGAGATAATTCTAGTGCAGATCATTCAACAAGAGAGGCTCAACCTAATTTTAGCCTTAATACACTCTAACCTTCACCCTGATCACCCTCACCCTCATCCGAATTCTAACAACATCAATTCTCTCATTTGTAAAATAAAAATTGTTTTTGGGAAACATTAATTATACCAACTTCCTCCAGGGTCTTGCCTAAGGATCAAATAAGATAACTTATACAAAAATATGAACTATGCAAATGCTAGAGCACTGATACAAAAATTTGTTGTTGTTGTTGTTTTAATTTGTATTTGAAAAATATGTTTATATCTTTTTCTAGGCTAACAAACCTATAAAAGTACAATATGCAGCTGAACTGCCTCCCCCCCACAATTATTTCTCTTCACCTCATGAAGGTGTGTCAAAAAATATCTAAATCAACAGTACATTGGATACTCAAGATGCATCTGTGTTTTCACTGAGATTTTTTGGCTTTAAAAACACATTGTCTTATACAATATTGTATTTGCAAATTGGTTTGTTAATAAAGTTTAATTTGACATTATGGGCTTCATCATATTTTAACAAAACTTCAGTGCTGACTTTGCAATTGCTTCATTTTCTGTTAAATATAGCAAACATATAATTTGTCCGGCTTACCTGGAAACAATATTGCCCTCAGCTGTTTGGTAATTGGGTAGATATTTATTGGAACATCTCATACTCTCTATGTAAACACTTGATATTACTAGCTATTCATAACTGCAGCTTGGCATGTTCATGAAATTAAACAAAGTAATTAATTTGGTTTCAGGCATAAAACAAGAAAATATGCAGGGCCGTTGGAGCAACATGCACATGCGAAAACTCACAGAATTATTATAATAACAGAGTGTGTGGCCTGCAGTAATAAAGCAATTTTTAAATTATTTTGTCAGAGAAAGACATTTAATTTATCATAAGTAGCCTTAAAGATACAAATTTTAATATTTCTTCCTTTCATTATCAGGCTACTTTCCATATTTATTGACTATAATCATTCTGTTAGTAGGATCTGAAACTTAGCTACTAAACGCAAGAAGCATCATTTTTTATGTGTGAAAATCTCCTTATTCCACCAGAATAAAACCTCTAATAAGATAGTACCATTCACAACAACCTGTTATCTAGAGCGAACGTCATGGGAGAAGAACAATGATGAATATAATCAAAGCTGAAGTGAGGGAGAGAAGAAATGAGGGGAAAAAATCCCAACTTCTCTATTCTCTAAACATAACCTGACATAGGCACCTGGTTTGGTACCTTGGTCAATCTATCAGTAAGAAAAGGACGCCATCATTTGCAATGTGCTTTAAAATCTTTACATGAAAAATACTGCCTAGCATGGATGGACAATGAAAGATTCTAATCAACTTTTATGTAGTCATTATGAGAAGAGACTTCAAAAAGTTCGTGGGAAATGGAATTAAAAGATAAAAGTAAAATACATAAACTTTTTTTTCAACAGAAGCTCCAAGTTTAAAACACTGTTGTAAGTGATGATACCAGCCATTTAGTTCATCCCTAAAGAACTGAGAGTACTGGGGAATGGCGATCATTAAAAAGTCAGGAAACAAGAGATGCTAGAGGGAATGTGAAGAAATAGGAACTCTTTTACACTGTTGGTGGGGGTGTAAATTAGTTCAACCATTGTGGAAGACAGTGCGGCCATTCCTCAAGGATCTAGAACTAGAAATACCATTCAACCCAGCAATCCCATTACTGGGTATATACCCAAAGGATTATAAATCATTCTACTATAAAGACACATGCACACATATGTTTATTGCAGCACTATTCACAATAGCAAAGACTTGGAACCAACCCAAATGCCCATCAAAGACAGACTGGATAAAGAAAATGTGGCACATATACTCCATGGAGCACTATGCAGCCAGAAAAAAGGATGAGTTCACGTCTTTTGCAAGGACATGGATGAAGGTGGAAACCATCATTCTCAGCAAACTAGCACAGGAACAGAAAACCAAACCCCGCATGTTTTCACTCATAAGTGTGAGTTGAACAATGAGAACATAAGGGCACAGGGAGGGAAAAATCACATACCAGGGCCTGTCAGGGGGTCGGGGGCAAGGGGAGGGATAGCATTAGGAGAAATACCTAACGTAGACGACGGGTTGATGGGTGCAGCAAGCCACCATGGCATGTGTATACCTATGTGACAAACCTGCACATTCTGCACATATATCCCATAACTTAAAGTATAATAATAAAAGAAATTTTAAAAGATTAAAAAAGAACTCAGGGAAATGGGAATTTAACTATGTCGATGCAGTCTTTTTTACATGATGAACTGAAGAAAAATGAGTGCCCTTTACGGAGTTTTTAACATTAGGAAACAAAAAGAAGTCAAAAGGAGCCAAGCCAGGACTGTAAGATGAATGCCTAATGATTTCCCATCAAAACTCTTGCAAAACTGCCCTTGTTTGATGAGAAGAATGAGCAGAAGCATTGTCATGGTGGAGGACTCTATACTGAAACATTCCTGGGTGTTTTTCTGCTAAAACTTTGGCTAACTTTCTCAAAACAATGTCCTAATAAGCAGATGTTATCATTCTTTGGCCCTCCAGAAAGTCAACAAACAAAATGTTTTCAGCATCTCAAAAACTGTTGCCATGATCTTTGCTCTTGACTAGTCCACGTTTGCTTTAACTGAGCCACTTCCACCTCTTGGTAGCCATTGCTTTGATTGTACTTTGTCTTCAGGATTGTACTGATAAAGCTGTGTTTTATCCTGTTACAATTTTCCAAGAAAGTCTTCAGGATCTTTATTCTACTTGTTTAAACTTTCCATTTAAAACTTTGTTCTTGTCTGCAGCAGCTCTGGACACAACAATTTGGTTACCTATCAAGTGGAAAGTTTGCTTAACTTTAACTTTTCAGTCAGAATTGTATACACTGAATCAAGTGGCTATTGTTCCTACCAGTATTCATCAGTCCTCTTCAATCAGGGCATAAAGAAGATTAATTTTTTTCCTCACAAATTGATGTTGATAGGCTGCTGCTGTAGACTTCATTTTCAACATCATCTCATCCTTTCTTAAAATGAGTAGTATGTTTGTAAACTGCTGATTTCTTTGGGGCATTGGCCCCAGAAACTTTCTGTAGAGCATCAGTGATTTCATCACTCCTCTACCCAACCTTCACCATAAATTTGATGTTTGTTCTTGCTTCAATTTTAGCAGAATTTATGTTGCTCTAATAGGTGCTCTTTCAATTGATGTCTTATCCTTCTTCGTACCTCAAACTAGATCCTGTTTGGACATGTTACAAGTTAGTACAAGTTTATTTTGGTGCAAAAAAAATGTTTGAAATCCATGCATTGCTTTTTATAACACTTATTTTCCATGAACAATTTGAAGACTCCCTCTTATATGCCACTCTTTGATTTACAATTTTCAGATGATTACAGTATAATAAACAATTGTAATACCATAACCACACTGAATGTAAATTAATCTCTCACAATTCCACACATTCCTCAGAATCTTGAAATATAATCCTGTCATACTTGCCAAACACGAATCCCAGCTAAAGTGTACATATTGGCAAAAGGCTGGATAGCAAAGAATTTAATATATGTTAAAACTAAAAACGCCATTAAAACTCTACACTAAGCAACAATTCCATATTGAGAAAATGAACAAGCAAAAAGTAAATGACTAACTTAAAATTTATACATCAACTGCTAAAATTGCATTTATTAATAAAGAATCAATTTATGCCTTCTATACTTTGTACATTTAAGAAATATTTTATATTTCTTAATATAACAGGAAAGAAATGAAAGAAAGAAAGAAAGAAAAAAGGAAGGAAGGAAGGAAGAAAGGAAGAAAGATGGAGAGAGAGAGAAAAGAGGCAATTCAGAGGTGAAATGGGTTGTAGGAACCCATTTCAATAATATATTTTTTTATCATACATCTTCAAAAAAAGTAATTTTTTGTCATCTTCAGTAAGAGAGACTAGAGAAAGATCCTGTCTAAAAAAGAGAGAGAAAGAGAGAGAGAGAGAGAGAGAGAGAGAGAGAGAGACCAAAATATCTCCTAACAACCTACAAGCTTTAATTTGTGGAACACCAAAAAAGCTAGTCATCCTAAATGCTTTAGTTAATAAAGCTAAGAAAACAGAGAGGCGCCCTTGCTAAATATAACAATTGAAAGGAAGAAAGCAAAAGTTGTGGAGGAATTAAGGTGGCTTTCACTTTGTAAATCTCCCTGTAGGAACTACCTTTCCCCTCTCTCCACCTCAAAGAAGGTTAATATGTTTCTCCTTATTTTGGAATCTCACTTCACCAAGTTTGTTCATTTAAAACTCAGACATTCTTGAGAGGTAGGAAGTAGGGCTGGTGATACAGTTTCCATGGGAAAGGCCATAAGAATGTTTTTGCCCCACTCTATGGAGTCCATCATTGTGAGCCATGGCTGAATTGCCCCACATCATTAACTGGATGCTGCTCCTCAGCCTCTTGCTTTCACGGCTCTCTTCTCTCATTTCTGCTGGACTGAAGCTTTCAGATGAGGCAGACAAATTCGTGTTATAATTTCCTTTGAGCCCATCAATAGTGAACATGAAGTTTAGGAAAATCTACAGCTCGAAAATTGTTTACTGTCAGTACCATCATTTCTAAACACACACACACACACACACACACACACACCCAAGCTGAATGAATGATTTTTTAAATATGACAATCATAAATCCTTAGTAGCATTTCTACCTTCATAAAATTACCCTAGAGTTCTAAAGTTTGAAATGTCAGTTTGGTTTCCAATGACAGTCAAAATCCCATTGGTTTTTTGGAGTATGTTATGGCTGTTATTATTGTTTGTTTGTTACTGTTAAAACCTCTATTGAGAATGAAAAGCTAAATTCACCAACACCATTTCTTTTCCAACGATGTATTTTTTTATATTAATCTGACTGAGCTATTTGATTATGCCATTAGAATATTACCTATCTGTGTAATTCCATGGTTACACCAAGCCAAAATCAAGAGCCAAAATACATGGAAAATGTGGTGAGGGAAAGTTTCACTTATGGGTTTTTTTTTTCTCCTATGCCACAGTAAAATTTGGGTAATGTTTATATCACATCTTCCCATAGACAGTTTACCAAAGCCAAGGCACATTGTAAACTTCTGGTAGGACCCAAGCCCGCTCAACTGATGTCACATTTGCAAAGCACTACTAACAAGTCCACTTTTTGAAGTTTGCCAGATTTCCACAAATAAGAGAATCAGAACTGCTACTGTAATTAGAATTCATCCAGATGTCTTCCTCACTTCATCCTCCATTAACATCAGCTCCAGATTTGGGTACTTAACAGCACCACATCCAACCACATCAACGACAATCTAAAGAAGACTACTGAAAAATTAAAACTAGCTTCATCCTACATAATGGATTCTAAGTTATTACCAAGAAAATAATTCTTATTCAGTTTTTGATAAACTTTATCAGAGAAGGGCTACTTGATATGAGAGAGTGGTCAATGGGAATCACCAAACGGTGAGTTAGTCAAAATAATTTTCTTATTTGCCTCATAATTTAAGCATATAACTTAACCTCGTCCTGCCTCTGTTCCCCAGATTATAAAGTGCTTAGAACAGCTAGAGTTCCTCCCTAGCTATGATATGGTACATAACTATGATACCTTGTTATGGTACAGGAAGCTATAAGAACAATTCAGGCAACAAAGAATAATATTTTTATAAAATAGAACAGTAAATAAGTCAATTGATCTAAATAATTTCCATTTGAATTAATTTTTAAAGATAGGTTTTGAGAGATTCTAGTTAAAGATTTCTATTCTGCTAGTCTTTTCCTATACTCAATGTTTATTTTGTTATTCAAATCTTGCTGAGAAAGTGATGAATATATACATTTTTCAATTTCAAACCAGAATTACTGCATATTTCCATTTAGTCATATTCCATATCTTGGCCACAGTTGGGTAGTGGGGTGGGGAAAATAAATTGAGAGAAGAAAAGGAATGGGGAGACGTTTTGCAAGATGTTGGAGGGATATCCAGGATAAAATTATTTCCCGATAAAGGAATATGTGTAAATAAGTTTAAATGGCATTGTTTCACAGAAGTAAAAATAAAACTTGATTTTCCTGAAAATAACTAAGAATATAAACAATAAAAGTATTATATAACGTGTCTGTTACATGAGTATCTTATTACCCTATGTATTGTGTTAGTAAAATTGCATCAGAAACATAGAACAATCAGAAGCAGCTCTTGAATGGAGAAATGTCCTCTTTATCCCAGTTAAAATGAGAGCATAATCTTCAGGCATCATGTGACATTGTCAGAATATTTTGCATGACCATTTCTTAGGCTCTCCTTCTCTAATTGATTAGAGTACATGTTTGTATGTAGCAGAGCTGTCTAAACCAGGTTCTTAATAGAAAAAGACACAAAATCCCTTTCTGATTGGAAACTCTGATTCCAGTTTATACGTGGCCTGTCTTATGTAGCTTGTCTGTTTGAATGGTAGTGTCTTTCCTTAACTGCAATGAAACAAATAAGGTTCATGCACAGGTTTAATTTGGCATCAAGCTCCAACTTAGTCCCTTGTGCTTGTTTATTGCACGTCTACAGCTGTTATTTTCCTGCTTCTTCCACAGTTAGGCAATAGAGCCAGACTGTCATCAGCCTTGCTTTGCCTTTATTTTGTGCTTCCCATTTTTATTGATGAGCTTATACATGTCCTGCCAATTGAGTAAAAATATGTTTTCTTTATAATTTATTTTAAAGACTATGTTCCCAAAAAAGTCTCTGAGTTTTCCTTTTAATCATTATTTTTCCTTTAAAAATGCATGAATAAATTTTAAAAACCCATTTGAATGCCAATAAGCCTAATGTACAAAGTCAATAAGATTTTACTTAACTTTTTCTACTTACATATTTTTTTACTATAGCTCAAGACTTAACAACAAAATACTAAATGATGACTGATTCTCATAGCGTCTTGCTAGAAAAGTAGCAACTATGTCCTAAACGTTGGCATGTCTAATTGCTCAAATTTTACAAGCTAAGAAGACTAGGAACAAAAATCTTTCAAACATTTAGGTTAGCTCTCAGTGGAGTGTCTGGAGGTAAGAGGTGAAGTCAAGTAGTACCATTCTTTCTTAATACTTTCATTCTCAAATAATCAAACGTGATTTTTCACTCAACCAAAAATTCTTTCTTTCTTCATACTCCAACTGCTCACGTTTTAAAAAAAAATCTCATTTTCTTATGTGTTTTTTCTATTTAGTCATTCCCTTATTCCATAGTTACTCAATAGCTATTTATTGAGCATTTATTGGGTACCAGATACATAGCACTTCAAAAGAAAAGATTCTGATCTTCTGAGATCATTCAGAGCTAAGTACCAGGCTAACTGCCCTCCTCACACACCACTCTGGGTGTCAGCCTTACATATCTCCTGGGATGCATAGTAGGAACAAGTAGGTTTTTAGCACCTTGGGTTACCTGACATTGCAAAGAAATGAATTTCATAAAGCATGTGCCAGAGTGCCTCGGTTCAAATAATCGTTTTTCCACTTTTGGTGGTATGACCTCAGAAAACATGCTAACTCTGTGACTGTCTTTGTCTGTAAAATGAAAAAAAAACAATAGTAGTTACCTAGTAAGTTTTTATCAACTGAGTAACATCTGTAAGGTACTAAGAACAGTGCCTGCTACAGAGCAACCTGTATATATTTGACAAATAAATGAAAACAAATTATGCATGTTATGAAAATTAAATGAATTTGTACATATGTAAAATATTTAGATCTGTGTTCAAGTGCTAAATAGAGGTTGCTAATAATTACTGTTACTGAATAGTCCCCTTCTGGGAAGCCCTGGCCTCTTCTGTAGAAGTTCTTACTCATATTCCACCCTTCAAGACGCTGCCTCCCAATTGTGATTGGCCCGACTGAAGAGAAAGCACTTCACCAAAGGCAGATGCTCCTCCATGAGTCACTGGACTAATCCAATTGTCCCTCTCTGGAATTTCCATTGAGGATATAATGAGTAAGTCTGCCAGGTAATAGGAGCTAGAGTGAATATTCACCCCGAGAAACCAGCAGGGACTGGGAAAGTAGCTGAGTCATATTCTCTGCAGAAAATGGAAAGGAACCTCTGGACCTCTGTTGATGACATCCACATTACTAAATCCTGAGTTGTCTTCCTATCTCTGAACTGTGATCCAGTCACCTGGACACTGAAGCGTACTGTGGTTTCTGCTTGTCCCATAAGACATAGTGCCCTACCTGCTGTTTTCAGTTTCCCTGAGTCATGGCCAAGTGTTTGAGCTTTCTCTCTTTCTTATATCCCTTATATGTTCATCATAGACCACCCTAACGTATGGCTATTTCTTGCAATTTAAAGAGCCTCCTCTGTATATCACAGGGAGATAATAGGTACAGAACAAGTTCAAAAGATGGCTCTCAATTTTGTCTTGCCATCAGCATCCCCTGTACTGATTTTTTCAAATGCAGAGCCTGGGTCCTGCCACCCAGAAGTGAATTCAATAGGCTGGAGTAAAGCCCAGGAATTACTAATGTACATCATAGGCTGAAAACTACTGAAGGTAGTCAAAGAATGGTGTAGGCCAGGAGAGGAGGAAAAAGAGAACAAAAGAGAAATGTTGTCCAGTGCTTACGGATAAAACTATTCTGTGTTCTCCTCATTGATAATGTATGGATGGACACTTTTCTAGCATGTAAGATAATTTTTCTAGAAGATGTAATACTCATTCAAAATCCTCAAGGACTCCCTGTTGGACCTAGAATAAAGGCCAAACTCTGTAACCCAGCATTCAGGCTCTCCATAAAGCACTTTGCCACTCCATTCATTGAAGAACTTCCTTCTATACACTTACATACCAGTCATACCTGCCTTTTGGTCATTCTTGAACATTCTGTGTGCCATTATACTTCCATGCCTTTAGTTCATGCTAGTCTCCCAAGCTAAATTGTCTCTCTCGTTCTTTCTGTCCACCTGACACTAATAATTACAAGAGTAATAACAATTTACAGATCGCAATATGTTTTTCTCAAACATTGTCACATCTCTTCCTCATAGCAGCAACTTTGAGAAACAGATATGCTCTTTATTTCAACTTTCTGATCCAGAAACTGAAGCTCACACAAATTAGGTGACATACCCAGCGCCTGATATATAGCAGAATGTTGATTGAAAAATTGGCTAGATGTAGGAAACTGAATGGTCTTTGAACATCAAAGTCCAAGATTTCCTTTGCTTATTTTGCTTTGTTTTAATTAATATATATCCTAATTCCTAACGCTGGAACTTTAATCTTTAAAACTCAGATCCAAAGACATGCCATGAAATCTTCCATAATGCACCTAATCATAGCACTTAGCTTATAATGATGAATAAAGTTAGCTATCATCTTTGAATTTTCAGTACATACCAAGCCCTATGCCAAGGGCTTTAGACACATTATCTTATTGCCACTTTACCAGGGAGGGGACAGTGGCTTTGAGAAATGAAACAACTTGCCCAAGGTTACACAGCTAACACATGGCAGAGCCAGGCCATGGATTACAGCACTCATGTGCTTGACCCTCCTGCAACAGACCCTTCTCCTCCCACCCATTATTTTGTTTTGCTCATTTTAAGGTTAATTATTAACATGCATTTCTCCTCTCTACCCTAAAACTCTTTGGGTTTAAAAACCTTCTCATATCCCCCAACCTCCGAAATACATACCTATAAACATCCAGGGTGCTTTCATTATGTAATAAATATCTAGCAAAGTTATCAATTTGAGTCTGACAAGAATGAGACAAGAATCTTTGAGAACCAAATTCTCAGAAGAAGTAGATTCAATTTAACTGAATTCATCTCTATTTATCTTTATTGTCGTTATGCCTCATCAAATTCATCTAGAACAAAACATTTCATGAAGGCTGTTGGATAGTCGGACGTTCCTCCACCCTGCCTGCCTCATGAGGTTCAAATGAGATGAGGCATGGAAGTTCACTTAGGTAAGTAGGAAATGTTGATAAATTTGTATCTTGCCCTCAGTTTATCCTGCTCCACAAGAGAGTCATGGACACTGACAAGCATACTTCTAAGATGTTCACCTCAAAATGTGGTTACTCAATTTCTCAATACTGTATGTGTTTTCCAAAGCCGTGTAGTCTCCTGGTCCACTTTATGCCTATCATAATTAGAGCAAATAATATGAAAAGTGAATGGATCCAGGAATTGCAATTTTCCAGACTACCAATGAATAAATTCTGTTCTCATCTTTCTGAAACACACTTCTGCTATGCTTCTGACAGAAGTCACACCTGTTTCTGTATTTTTTGCTCTTGAGAGGTTTTTGTTTTGTTTTGTTTTGTTTTGTTTTGCCATTTGACTCATTGATACTGTTCAACCTTTCTTTATTCATCTTATTTATATTATTTTGACCGGTATCCCTTGATGATTTTCACTACTTCCAAACCTGTCTGGCTTACAGGTGGTTCTCATTGCAACCCATTTAAGAATATCAACAGTGGTTTAGCAACAGTGACTCTGTTCACCCAAACAGCTTGTGACAGTCCATGCACAGATTTTTATCTCTTTACATAAAATTCCATCAATGTTGCAGGCTCAGACACAGAACTTTAAAACCATATGTTTCTGATATTTGAGGGTTTTTTCCCCTTAGGCTTTGTGAATAGAAGAGAGATATCACATCCTCCTCGTTCTTTCACTGGCAAGAGGTTCATTCACACAACCTGAAGTCATTTGAGCATGAGTTTCCATGATGTCTTATTTTCAAGTATTGTTATCAATTCTGTCTAAATTTATAAAGATTGCAATACATATTCACATACGAGGAACAACTCAGTGAATCACTCTTGTCCAAGAATATTTAGTATTTTACATTTGTCCATTTTAATAACATTTCAGCTGCCACTGTTATAAAACATTTAAAACATTTAGAATATGGCTTCTCGGCAGTGTTTTCACTGGTGATAAAAACCTAAGTCATTTTTTTAAACCCAATGTGCTAGGGCATTTCAGTTGTATGAATCCCACTCAGATTTTCAGGACTGCTTTTCTCTAAATACTTTATATTATGACTAACGTGATCATATCAGCTGCCCTTTATTAGTTTCTGCATGTAACTTATTAACTAAACTGTATTATGCACACACTGAGCACCAGGACCTCTGCTATGCATGTTCCACATATAATCTCATTTTGTAGTAGATGGATACTATTATTAAACTTCAACAGATGGAGAAATGGAGGCCTAAAGAGATTTTGTATATCTTCCAAGGAGCTCATCTAGTAACCGTGGAGCTGGGATTTGAACTCAGGTGTATCTTGACTCCAAAACCCAAGGTTTTAACCACATTAGCCACTTCCAAAGATGTTGACTAACTGGCGATACACAGGATGAGCATTCAGTTCTAATCAGGGTTCAGAGGACATTACTAACTGGGTTTCTTTATCCACAACCCATGTAATAATCAAACTAACCTATATTTGTGCATAACCCATGTTTGGTTTATGCACAACCCATGTAATAGTCAAACGCCATTTTGCAACTGCTGTATCTGACCTCCTTGCTCCTTGGGTCTCCCAAAGAAATTGGAAAGAATTGGAGATCAGTGATATCCTGCTCCAATGAAATTATATTGAAAGGGTTTTCCAGAACCAACTCTCTGTAACCATAAGTTCAGTCTCTCCACTGCCTTCTTTTAAATTATTTTAGCCAGTATCCTGTAGCTATGCAGTAAAAAACTGCCCAGGTTTTAGGGTCCTTAAAAATATATTTCCATGTCAATTCTTTACCCTCTCTTCCCCCTACCCCACATAAAAAATACCTCCCGAATTCCTAATTCTCCTGGCCAGAGGAATAGGGAATTGCATAACAATTTGCAATATATCTTTCCAAGTACCCTTTTCGGGGTCTTTGACATTTTGTGGAGTGACTGTGTAAGAGCAAAGTCGAGTCTCTGAAACTGTTTTCTGCTATAGAGTGACAGGTAATTTAAGATTTTAAAAAACTTTTGCCCTAGATAATACTTCCAAATCCAACCTCATATAAAGACAGGCTTTCTCCCCTTTAAATCTGTTCTGGGGCCTCAGTTCCTTGTTTTCCAGCCTACATATGCTATCATATATAATGTCTGCAGAAATATATTGATTTAAAGATCAAGTCAGCAATGGCATTGGGCTTTTTGCAAGTTACCTTGGTTTAACTACTGAAAACCTCTGTAATTGCCTCTGAGACTTGAGTCGTTGGAACTATAATTCATTTGTGCTCTCACATGGTGGAACTTAACTGCTCACTCTAGGTTTCCACTCCTCCTAAGTACCCTTGGAAGGAAATGACAAACCAAGCAAGCAGCCTATTTGTGGGTGTAAGGGGCAACTCCAGTAAAATCTTAGCCACAGAATAACATTCTGGATATTATCCTTCTGTGAGACTGGTTATTTGCCACAGCTGTCTTGGGAATCAGACCTCCTATGACAGTCATGAATTTTAAAAAGTATCCATTGACTTCTGACCTGTTGGTTTTGAGAAGGTGAGTAAGCAAACAGTAGGATGGTGCCTCGAAGTTAAATATATTTCAAGGAAACCCTCAAGGAGAGGTCAGAGTAGTGAAACTCGAAGGCAAAGCAATGGCTTCTCCAGGAAGAACTATCATTTTCCCAGTGGAACGTATAGATTCTCCACACCTTTCTATGAAAACCATGTAGATTACATACGTAATATTTGCGTGTACATTCTCTTGAGTTTAAAGGGCACTTTTCCACAAAAGTCTAAAGCATTTTCTTGTTCAGAGAAGTAGTTTTTCTTTGCTCATCTTCCAGATGGATATACTAAGGCACTGAAAAATTGTGTGTAGAATAATGCTAGAACTAATTTTCTGGGTTTTCCATTGAACCCTTTCTTGATCAACTGTACTTTGTATACACATGTATAATTATGTGCATAAGATGTCAGCATTATCCAGGGCAGTGTGGTAATGAGCTCCTTAAAGTTTTCTTTTCTTTCTTTTTTTTTTTTTTTTTTTTTTTTTGAGATGGAGTCTCGCTCTGTCGCCCAGGCTGGAGTGCAGTAGCGCGATCTTGGCTCACTGCAAGCTCCGCCTCCCGGGTTCACGCCATTCTCCTGCCTCAGCCTCCGGAGTAGCTGGGACTACAGGCGCCGCCACCACGCCCTGCTAATTTTTTGTATTTCTAGTAGAGACGGGGTTTCCCTGTGTTAGCCAGGATGGTCTCGATCTCCTGACCTCGTGATCCGCCCGCCTCGGCCTCTCAAAGTGCTGGGATTACAGGTGTGAGTCACCGCGCCCAGCCTAAAGTTTTCATATGTATGTATACATTTCCTGTCTAGACAGTTAAGTGAGTTATCTCTGTCAGTTCATCAGCAAGAAACAATGGGAAAATAATTTCCCTTTCCCACTATTTGCATTGAAAACTAAAAGTGTAAAAAGAAAAAAGAAATACCAGTCACTCAAGCTTTTCACACTTCTATATTTTTTTCATAACTGAAACCCAATCCATAACTTTGTAGTTCACTATTTGGTTTAGACCTATTTCAATCTATTAGAATTCTTCTATGGTGTACTAAGAGAGTCAAAGATATTCACTACACTAAATAGCAATATTTATAAAAGACTAAAGAGATAAAAGTGTTCTGAGTGGTCATATGCTACAAAGTAGTCAAAGCATATCATTTATCAAACCATTTCTTTGTCTCCACAGTAGGTGTCTCTAAAACAAACCTAGAGCAATCCTCTTGTTGGCTAGCTAATTAATATTAATTAATATTAACGAGGAAAGTTTCAATAAAATATAGCCGTCTTATATGATTTAGTCAGGTGAACAGATCTGAAGGACATACAGAGATTTTCTGCATCAGGAAAGATGATGCGCTCAACCTACAAACATTTGGCCTCAGAACTTTCATGGGAGAAAAACAAAGACAAAAAGCCCCCCAAATGATCATGAATATTCTTAAATCAAATTCCAAAATGGCAGAGCCAATTTTCACAAGTTCCTTTGCTTGCTAAAAAAGTACGAAGTATAAGCAGACAAGCAAATGTTTCAGAATTTGTGTTTTCCATAAATACAGAAATCTTGTAATTATCTCAGGAACCATACATTATTTATTTAGTTCCGTGTCTTAATGAAGGAAGACTCAATGTTTATCATATTAAAGTGGGAAGTTGAGGGGTAAGGCGGGGAGGAGAAAAAGCATGGTTCTTTTTCTAATGAATCTGGCCTTATGTTTCTTCAATTTTTTATCAGCAATTTTATGCTCTGCAGGTAGTAAACATAAATGGTGACAGCCAAACATGCATTTTGCATCATAACAAACCCGTTGGATCTGCAAACAGTTGTTTAAGGTGCTTCTTTCCATCGGGAAAAACAATAGCATTTATTAGCAGTGTTTCACTTCACTCACATGATTTGTGTGTTCTTCACTCTCAAAGTGTCAGCTGTCAGATGAAATGATGGGGACTGACAGTTCAGAATTTTAAAAGTTCAGCTCCTTTCAAACGCACTAAATGAACAAGAGCTGCCTAATTTGGGCTGAAGAAAAAGCAACAAAAATCCCCTGTAAGTATGCAAGGTTTTATTCTACTTTTGCATGCTTAGTATGCATAGAGAATGTTAAATACTTTTCAGCTGGATACACTGTTAATTCTAGGAGTGAGAAAGATTTCATTAGGTGAGCTTCAGGCAAGAGTAGGCTACAAATGGAATTCCCTTTTATTTTCTGAAATTCACAGTATATGACCCATATCCAATGATAAATGGCCTATAAACTCTCTTGCTGTATTTAATTGCGTAAACTTCCATTATATTCTACTATTAACATGGGAACACTTTGACACAAGATGTCAGAAAAGGGAAAACGAGTAAAAAAATACAAAACCTTCACTCTTAAAATCAAAATAATCTTAGTATCCCACAGAATCATGTTCAACATACAAGTTCCCAGCACACAATTTTAAATATTTTTTCAACCAATTAGTTACTTTTAATTTTGGTAGTACAAAAATCTATTAATCACTATTTAATTATCTGGAGCTCTTGCCTGCCTAATTAGTGCTTTCCGTATTGCATCTTCAACTAAACTGGGGACCCTATCAACTCATTTATCTGATACGTATTTGGTGCACTGGTGAGTTAATTAATGAAAAAAGAAAAAAAACCTCATTTAAATGGTTCATTCAAAAAAAAAAAAAAAAAGCTTATTAAACACTTTGAACATTAAATAAGCCGGCTGATTTTATTGGGTTTTCATTGCCCTAAAAAGCATTATATAAATGCAAAATCCCATGTGACATTTCTTGGTAAATATACATTGTAGAAGGAATGAGAAGAAGCAGTGATCAGTTGAGTAATAATCCCTCTTAAGTACACCGCCTGAGGCAGTGGGCTTTTGAAATCTTTTGTACAAAAATGAGGACAATAATTAGATATAAGATTTTATTTGGAATTTTTTGGTGTTAGGAACTCTAAACATAATTATAAATGAAATCCCATTGTTATATTCTAGGTAATGTAGTATAAAATGGTCTACTGTAACTATGCTTCTAATACTGAGGGAAACAAAGAGAAATTTCCTGAATCCGTCCCATCCCTTTACCACATCTCCCTGTTGCTCCGCCTTGCCAACGGGCTATGCACTTGTCCTCAGGCATCCAGCTAAGATAATGACACCCCCAGCGAGGCTTTCATAAGCATCCTCAGTCTAGGTTAGGGACCCCTCCTGGATGTTCTCACAGTACCTAGACATAAACCTTTGTCTTTGCATTTACTATGAAGCAGTGGGTGGTGGAGCACAGTGGTAAAGAACACGGCTTTGGCCTCAGAAAAAGCTAGGTGCAAATCTAGAGTCAGCCACCAACCAGATTGTTAGAATAAAGGAAATGATCTAAGTAAAGCACCTAGTGTGGTCTCTGACACGTAGTAAATGTTTCACAGTCACTAGTCTTTAAAAGAATTGTTTAAGATCTCTACTGTACTGTTTGCTCAGGACAGTAGATAGTGATATGTCTCCTACTAGACCCTGAGCTTTCTGTGGGAAGAGATGCATGATCCAGCTCTATATCTCCAGGGCCTAGCACAGTGTCCAATGGACAGTGAGAACCCATATATACATGTGTAATAGATGGATAGAATCTGCAGCAAAGAAGTCTAAGCAATTTAAGAATAAAATAAGCAATCTGAAGCCAAAATGCCCCTCCTTCTTACATAGGGCAGTGACAATTCCGAGGCACAAATGCTTAAATGCTTAGAACATAGTTCACTTTCAAAAAAAAATAGCTATTTAGCTATTATTAATCCCTGCATTGTTTTCTCTGGATCTCCAGTAGATTGTCAAATAGACACAGGTATCTGATTCCTCATCAAGAAATCCCCCATAGGAAATCAAAAGTTGTCACTGTATGAAAATATTCACTGGTGAACTGAACAATTGTAAAATTAGTTCGAACTCAAACTCCCCTCTGCAATTAATATAGCACCTACCTTAATCCACAAAATCAACATCTCGATCAGTTATAATCCTGCTAGCAATCTGATAGTTACAACTTTCCATGTAAATAGAAAAAAAAAAAAACTAAAAAGTTAAACTGAAAATCTTTTCAAATTGCAGGACTTCATAAAATGTGTTCAAGTGATATTGGAGACTTGCTCAAGTCACAGGCAAAGACTGTGGCTCCATCAAAGTCAGAAAATTAAAAATAGGGAAAATGAAAAAGATAATGAGATTCAAAAAAGTACAAGCTAAAAATCAAATAATTAGGAAAACTCATTTGAAAATTCCAAAAGCCATGGAATATTTTTGCACGATTGGTTCTTTTTATGAGCATGCTCTTCAAGTAGCCAGTGGAGAATTTAATACCCTAAAATTATGGTGGGAAGATAATTGAAAAAATTAAGATTTGGCGAATTCTTCATTTGTTCTAAGGACTAGAGTATCGTTTTCATTGTAAGCATTTTTTTACTTTTTTCCATTATTTTCTATTTTATTTTTAGATAAAATCTCAGCCAAAGCTTTCCATTTTCCACTATTGTCTACAAAAGGTTGGCTTCAATTTTGAATAAATTCACTCTAAGTGGCCTTTTCTGGTACCAGTCACACACTGATCTGAGAGAGAGGATTGTTCTTTGAAGTGGACACCACCAGCACGCCTCCTGCCACATTCCACTGTCCTCTTACATCTTCCAAAGGACCCTGAGGAGCTAATGAGCCATCTTCTATTCCAGTTCATGGGCAATGAATGTTTTAAGGAGAAAAGCAAGGGGAGTTGTGCACAGAGATGTTAGCAAGGCAACCCTCATCCCAAGAAAAGTTCCTTGGCATATTATAGTCCCCCTTTCTGGGAGTCCTTTCTTTCCAGAGAAACCAGGTGATGGAAAGATATTAACCCTTCTGCACTGAGTATTTAATGCATAGTGACTCCATAACTAAATCACATTCAGGGCCAGATACTGCAATGATCCAAAGAGTCAACAAGAACCATGTCTTTCTGGACATGTTATGTAGAATATTCCAGAATGCTTTAAATCCTCTACCCTCTATTTTTCTCTCCTTACATAACCATGGGTTGGATAAGAAAAGAGAAAATTTATAAAACATTTTTAATTCATATTTCTCTCTTATGTTGAAATCACAAAAATCACAAAAGAGAAATGCATAATACCAAACGGTTAATATTTTATTATAACATACTCAAGTTCGATATTCTTTGAAATGATTCTATGGTCTGTATCTTTTATCCAAGAATATTTACTTTATATCATTGGTAATTATGTACTACACATCCTGTGTTTTTCAACTGTGACAAGGTAAGTACTTTTGTTTCTATTTTAGTGATGCCTTTAAAGAAAAATTCAAATACATTCATCAGAATACCAAAGGTAATTTTTTTTCTCACTCTCCCTGTCAAGATAGTTCAGCTCTAATTCAGGCAAATTCCTGACAGATATCAGAGTTCTATTTACTGATTATCTATTCTTCCCATTGGGATCATAAGATTTTAAGTGAAAAAATCTAAAAGATTTATTGCTAATGGGATTCTACAAATGTTATCTTTGTTCAGAGTAAAAGTAATATATGATCCTGGCTTTGTACAGCATCTTTAATGTTCCTTTTTTGAATATGTATAACTCATTTAGAGACCAAGAATAGACAGTAACTCATCATTTTTGCTACCTGCCTTAAAATATCTGCGTTTTGTCTGTTTGAAAATAATACAAACTTGTGATTTAATTGATGTCATAACTTCGATTCATCACCACATTCATTATAAACAAAGAGGCTCTGAATAATGAACAAAATGCTTATTGTTCACCAGAAGAAAGGTCATAACATGTTATATTTACATTTATGTCGTGTCTTATTACTAAATCTGTATAAACCATCTCCCTTCATTATTTCTGAATGGGAGACTGATGATAAGTGCTATTTTCAAGATTTTTTTAATCCTTTTTATTTGTCTAGCTAATTTGTGTGCTGAAGCATTGCAAAGCTAACTCTATGTTTTGCTCGTTAAGTTATGAGGGATTGGTAACTCCCAAAAATCAAGAATGGGTTCCTAAATGTAACATTTGCACGGGTCGACAGCTTTGGGGGAGAGAGGTCGGCTGCCCCAGTTAAGGAACAAGAAATCTATATGCGTGATCCTAATTTGCTTTGAATAATAGACTTTGGGCTTGGAATTGGAATGATTTGCTGTTGGGTTAAGCAACAGGGAAGCTTATGGCTTATTACTTTTACTCCTGATACAGCTGAAGCAATGGGTGAGTAATGAGATAGCCATAGATAATCATAATGATACTAGGCAATGAATTGTGTGTGCCTGGGCGATAGTGCAGGTTTATCAGACTATGATGGCCAATAAGCTATTACAAACTGTAAATATTCAGATTAGTCAAATCTTTGTTACATCTTTAAATGGCTACTGGCATGTTTTTCTCTCCCACTTTATAATTTTGGTGATTCTGACTCCAAGCCTTAGCTTACAATTGGAAGAAGTTTAAATTCAAAGAAATATATTGCATTGTAATAGAAAAATAAAAATGTGCCCAGTGACACCTAACAGTCACATAATTAAAGCACAGACATTAACACTAGGTTTTTTGTTCCTAAGACACCTAGAAATGGATTCCTTCCCTAGTACAAGTCTCTCCAATTTCCTCTCTTCCTCTTCCCAATCCCTCCCCACCCATTCCAGTGAACTTAGCTCACCCAAGATTTCTCATTTGCTGTGCTCTGTTCCTTGTTTAAACTAAAGAGAATACAGGATCAGTCTCCTTTTTTCCTCTACTATAAAGTCTCTTCAGAATCTAATTCAATGAGATTGTATTTGTTACAATGAACGCAGATTGTTCAATGGAACAGATTTAAGAAATGCTGAAAGGAGTTCAGGGGTTTGCAGGGTGGGGGCTAGCCTTATAGTGGGGGGAGTGCAGTTTTATACATCACCCCATGTTTGTTAAGGTCTAAAAGCACTGAAAAGGATTTGTTCTGTTTATGTAAAGGGCCTCCGTGCTCTGGGTCTCTAAGATGTCATGCCAAGCTTTTTAGCACATGAGCTTTCTCTTGATCTTGGGCTTGACATGACCAAAATGCAAGAGCTTAGGCTCTCAGAGACTGACCCACATTGTTGCTACACTTCAGCATCTAGGAGTGTGCTACCCAAACAATCAGCTTTCTGTAATTAACACATTATTATATTAATATGTGAACTTGGAAAATTGTTTCTACATATACTATTATTTCAAATAACCATTTTGTTGACTGAATATTTTCACTTATTAAACAAACAATTATTAAAAGATCTGAGATTGCCCAGGAGAAGGAAGATCCTCAATCACATAATGTAAGCTAAACAGTCAATTATTAGAGTCACTGGCAATATTAATAGCCCTGAACAGAAGTACAAACCACGGGTCTGTATACTCTGCTGCTGATTTTGCCAGTTACAAACTTGGGTTCTATTGCTTGACTCCATTTTGCCATATGTTCTGTTATTGGAAATTCCATACAATTTCATTTTGCTATCTTTTATGAGGCAAAGACCAAAGAGCTTAAAGATATTTCATCAACCTAGAAAAAAGGCAATACTGTGAGAGTATGTAGACACATGTATGTGTGTGCAGGTGAACCAGCTAATTTCAATGGGATACAACCAAGAATTTGTTTCCTTTTTCTCTACCACTATTTTAAGAAATTCTCTGTTAGAGCTCCTTTCTGCTCTCTTGGAAAATACCTCAGGAAGTTTCCCGATAGCTTTTATATTGTCTTTTGGATATTAGAACAGTATTATTTTCAAGTGTGAAAATATCCAATCCAATTTAAATCAAAACAAACCATTTCAAAGCACTTTTCCCTACCCCAACACAAGCAACTGGCTTGCAACTAGAGCACTACAAATGGGTAAATGATTGCAGGGAGTGCTGTTTGTATCTTCTCTCTGCTTGCTACTTCTCCTCTTCTGTTTCTAGATCCTCCAAGGCTGGGGGCTGGTGGAGTACCCTGACGAGGGTAGACAAAAAGGAGGAAGTTTTTCTTTCTTTTTTCTTTTTTTCTTTTTTTTTTTTTTTAATTATACTTTATGTTCTAGGGTACGTGTGCACAATATGCAGGTTTGTTACATATGTATACATGTGCCATGTTGGTGTGCTGCACCCATTAACTCATCATTTACATTAGATATATCTCCTAATGCCGAAGTTTTCTTGATTGGTGCTCATGTAAAAGTAAACTCTTTATCTCATGGACTGCTTTGAGGGCTCTTTGGAGAGCTCCAGACAGGGACCTGTGCACTGTCCCACACACTGCCTAAGTAACACATGTTATGGCTAACTACTTTTGATTCTGCTTTAGCTTTTAAATTGGGGCTACATCCCTAGGGACTCCTGCCCCCATCAGGCATCACTCATGGGCAGGGCCCCTGCTAAAAGGCTCTAGCCATCAAAACTGAGATATCCACATGGCCCCTAGGAAAGCTCATCACCAACGCCCCTCAAACTCTAGGAGTACAAGCCACTTTCACTGTGGCTGTCTCCTCAGGCTCTGCTTCCAATTCAGTGGCAGTCCTGGACCTGGGAGGTTCGGAAGGTCATAATACCCTACTTAGGGAATGATATGTCAGTCTTCTTTCCTCATGTCCATGCATTACAGCTATTTTACATGGCTGTGGGATGCCAGGAACACCACCAGCTTTCTTTTATGACAAAGTGACAAATAACCCAATTTAAAAACTGGGCAAGAGATCTGAACAGACAGTTCCCCAAAGAAGACATGCAAATGAATAATAAGTACATGAAAAGATGTACAACATCAGCAGCCATCTTGAAAATGCAAATCAAAACCACAATGAGATACCACTTTGCACTCAACAGGAGGGGTATCACCAATAGGACAAGTAGTAGCTAATATTGACAAGGGTGTAGAACATGGGAATCTTCATACATTGATGGTGGGAGTGTAAAGTAATGCAGCCACTTTGGAAAACAGTCTGGCAGTTTCTCAAAAGGTTAAACATAGAGTTACCATGTGATCAAAAAATTCCATATACCTGGACAGGAACCCCAGAGAAATGAAAACATATACACACAAAAATGTGTACACAAATATTGATAGCAGCAGGGTGATGGCTAAGGGGTGAGGAGATTCTTTTCAGGGGTAACGAAATTGTTCTGAAATTGATTGTTGTGATGGTTGCACAACTGTGAATATATTAAAAGTCATTGAACCATGTACTCTATATGAGTGAATTGTATAATGTATAAATGGTATCTCAATCATGCTGTTAAAAAACATATTCTCATTCTCTTCCTTTGAAAATTTGTAGAATTATTTTCTACAGACTAGAAGAGAAAAGCTAGTCTTACACAGATGTCTTGCACCTTTCCTTAGAATGTGCAGCACTTATTTCTGATTTCCTCAGCTTTTAAGTCCCCACCAAGACTGCGAGACAGAAAGAAAATCCCATGTAACAATCTTTAAATTAACGAGAGTCAAAAACATTACTCAGAACATTTCATTTGTCTTTTCTTCATGCTCCAATTTCAGGGTAATGATTAAACATTCATACTTTGCAGAACAGTACATACATTTTATTTTATAGACTGCATTATCCTCCCAAGTGATTCAGTTTTCCGTAACTCTCCTGGTTACGTATTTCAATTAAAGTAATAAGTACTAGTCTAATAATAAACTCAATAAAAATTTGGTAACCACCCACTGACTATTCTAATAAAAATATCATTTGTTATTTCAGGAATGTCTGCATACTTATTCTTAAACAGTCCTAGGAGGTAAGTATTGTTAAATAATCATTTTACAGATAAGGAAACTGAAGGTCAGAATGGTGAAGAAATTTATGCAAAATAAATCAATTAACTTGTGTCTGAAACAGCTTAAACAGCCTGTGTTTAAGGCTTCAGGGCATTTCACCACCTCGGGATTATCTTCTACAAAGATTAATCCACATGCAAATCAAAGTCAATGTTGCTTCACAGAAAATTAAAGTGTGTTTTCTTTATAAATATGATTATTGAAACAAAAGTCATAATTGCTCTTTTAAACCAATAATTTAACCTTCTACCTATTTCCTCATTTGTAAAATACAGTATTCTGCCTACAGTTTCAGGTCCACTTCAGTTCTAAATAACCTGTGTCTACTGAGTTATCTGTTCTTTTAGAAGTGCTGCCTTCTTTTATCTTCCATCCTCCCATTCTGTTTCCTCCTGGACTTTACTAAGGAAAATATGACCAAATCATGGTATTAAAGCATGTCATGGACTATGCAACTGCAGAGTGAATTAAATTAAATTAATTTATATCAATTAAATTAGCCCATCATTCACAAATATGAACTGATGATCAGGGAGCAACAAACATTTGGGGAAAGTCAATGGTGTAAAAGAGAAGGATGAAATTAACAAACAAAATTCTGACCTTTGAAGAAATGGAAAACTCACTTTTTTTGTTGTTTTTCTTTTCTTTTTGAGACAGGGTCTTGCTCTGTCACCCAGGCTGGAGTATAGCAGTGTGATCAGGGCTCACTACAGTCTTAACCTCTTGGGCTCAAACAATCCTCCCACCTCATCTTCCTTAGTAGCTGGGACTACAGGTGCTCACCACCATGCCTGGCTGGTTTTTTAAAATTTTTTTACAAACAGAGTCTTACTGTGTTGCCTAGCCTGGTCTCGATCCCCTGGGCTCAGGTGATCCTCCCACCTACGCCTCCCAAAATACTAAGATTACAGGCATGAGCCACCATGCCCAGCGCAAAAAATACTTTTAAAATTTCTATTTAATTTTCTCAGAGAGACTAAAGAAGCTAGGATATGCATAAAATTCAAATAGGCCACAATAAGAAAAGAGCAATAGAAGATATTGCATTATTGTAGACATTAAAAAGATTTAAAATATGAATGACAGACTAGAAACTTTAGTATACACACTAAATAATACAAGAGTGCCAATAAAACAAATTGGTAATCAAGAGTACAGAGTTGAGGGAATTTCCTAGACAAACAGCAAAAAAAAAAAAAAGATAGAAAATGTGAGTAAAATGTGAGTAAAATGAGATGTGAACATCCAACATTTATCTAACAAGATCTAACAAGCAATTGAAAGGCAAAGAAGAGCAAAGGGGCAAATAAAATAACTTTTAAAAAGATAAATTTCCATGAAGTAAAGAAAGAACTAAAAAAAAAAAAAAAAAAAAAAAGTTAAAAGGCCAGGCTCAGTGGAGTGACTCACACCTGTAATCCCAGCACTTTGGGAGGCCAAGGAGGGGCAGATCACTTGAGGTCAGGAGTTCAAGAACAGCTTGGCCAACATGGTGAAACCCCACCTCTACTAAAACTACAAAAATTAGCTGGGTGTGGTGGCAGGTACGTGTAGTCCCAGCTACTCAGGAGGCTGAGGCAGGAGAATCACTTGAACCTGGGAGGCAGAGGTTGCAGTGAGCCAAGATCTCATCACTGCAGTCCAGCCTGGGCAGCAAAGAAAGACCCCCATCTAAAAAACAAACAAACAAACAAAAAGCAAGATTAGCACAAAAGATGATAATTGAAATTACCTTTGAATGCTACAAAACAGTGGAGCAATTCTTCCTCTAACAAATGAGAAGGAACCATTTGAACCTATACTTTTCAAGTGTAAAAGCAAAAACATTATCAATCAGACAGGACTCACGAAACTTACCACTCAAGCCACTCCATAAAAACCATTCATTAAGAAGGATGTCCAAGAAAAATTAAAAAGAATACAAGCTAGATGATGACTTCAGATAGAAGGAAATACTATCAACTGAATATGAATGAGAGGAAGTGAAGAAAGTTCAAAAAATGTAAAAAGATATCTGACATCCCTTCATATATTATGTTAGGAATGTTTTCCTTAAAAAGGGTTTAGCGATTTCGGGTTCATTATACTTCTTCTTCTGTGGATCTATTTACAATATTTGATTCTGTAATAAATAACACTCACATAATCATAATATTACAAAGCCTATTTTATTAATTATAAAATTTTACACTCAGAAACAAAACATGAAGTCTTAGTTATAGTTAATTTTAATTATATAATGGAATGTAAATGTCTTAAAACCTGAAAAGGTAAGGATAATAATATAACCAAAACATCAACAAAAATCACATATCATTAGATATTGCCTAAGGTTACTAAATCCTAAAACACATTCTTTAATGTCATAAAGATAATATTGCAATACAAATTAGCAGAAATCAAGCCTAGAGATAAAAATGTACTGATGAGAAGTCATAAACTGTTTCTAAAGTTGATATAGCTAGAAATTCTAGAAATCGATAAAGTTTAGTATTTACATTTACAAGAGTAACTATCAGAATAATTGAAAAATTAAAAACTATTAAAACTGCTTATTTTGATACAGAAAAGGAGATTTGTCCTTTCTGTTTTAAACCTTTCTACATGGGCTGAATTTTCATTAAATAGTCCAGATATTACTTTAAAATTTTAATATGTTTAACATATTTGCATGCATAAAAATGTATAACAGGTGTACACCCAAATATTAATACCAATTCTTTCTGGGTAGGAGAAATTCCAGATGATTTTTTTCCTCATGTTTTCACATTTTGTTAGTTTTCAAAGGTCCATGCACAGTGCTTTCTTCCTCAAGCCATAAACTAAATTTTTAAGTATTTGATAGAGTCACCTAAAATAATTTTGAAAATGCAAAATAATTAAAATTTTAGAATTTTAACCTGCATTTTAAAGGTCATGATGGCATGAAATCAGGATAAAATATAAAGTTGCTCCAAGAATTTGCCTGTTTACCCATTTTCCAACTCGGCAGCAAGAGAAAATGTCTCTTTCCACTGTAGAAGTAACAACGCTAATAGCTAGTAACAGCCCTGACTGCTCAGGTTTTTCACTAAATGTCTGCACTTGGTGATTCTCGTAAGTCCCAGTTCTTGTCCTCCCCTTTTTATACTAAAAAATCAGATTTCCAATCTCATTCAAAAGTGATAGCATTCTGAGTGGCTGATTCTCATGAACCTAGCCTTAGAAATTAAAAGACTATCAAAAGTTCACTAAAACACCCTCAAAAGTAGAACCAGCAAGATTTCCATAAACAGAGCCAAGTACACTCTCACTGAATAGTCTTGGAGACATCTTGATGAGGATAACAAAGGTAAGTCATTACTGAGTATCCCACGTGCTTAAATTAGGCATCAGATTCTTCTTTGCCTTTTAAAAATTTTATTATTGATATCCCCTTTTCATCTATTATCTCCTCTCATTTTGTCAGTAATACTTCCTTGACATACTGCTAAAATTCAATTATCTAGTTTGTTTACTTTGGTCCTTATTACAGCTAGTATATCCCTGCTGGATTTAAGGAACGTTTATGGGGGCAGATGTAGTAGGTGGGTGGAGGATACAACCAATTAAGACAAGAAGAGCACATGTACCTTAGAACTTAAAGTGTAATAATAATAATAAAAAAAGAAGAGCACATTTCAGCACCACAGTATATACACGGTGTGTGCGCCTCTTGCAGTTTACTGACCGCAGCCATTTCATCTCAATTCTTTTTCATTTCCATTACAAACAGATGCAATTTCAAATCTTGCCCTAGGAGTCTAGGTGTTCCTGAAACCTAGAGCTCAGACTGGCCTAACAGTGGCTATGAAAAACAATCAATGGATTTCCTGCCCCGAGACCAGAATGTATGTTTTGAAAAGTATAAGTGCTGTCCATCTGCAAGAATATTTTTGTTATTGTTGTTGTCATGTCCAATTGACTGTGATGGGAGAATCTGGTTCATTATTAAAAGCAGAAAAGAATCGCTCGCATGACTATGGATAGATCTGTCAGCTGAGAACAATGTGTGGTAGGCCTTTCTGTAGGGAGACTGACAGTAACTTCAGAAACATACACTGAATTATCTAATGGGGTTTTTCCATCCTTAAATTCTGTGAAAAGATATTAAATATCATTAATTCATTAAAGAAATGTCTGGTGGTTTTTATGAATGCTCATGAATATTTCATAAAGTGATTAAAATTGTTAATCTTGCTCCCAATTAATTTTCAGTAATTCTTAGAACACACATGTAAATAATAGGTAATTATAATGTCTTATTATGTGTCATTTATATAACTTAGGCCATTAAAATTGCATTTCTGATGTGCTACATTTCTTAGGGCCCTGTGTCTTTGTTTGTTTTTTTAAGCAAGATTCATTTTTCCTTTTTTTGAGACTGCATTAATTTTGAGGTGATTTTGAGAGGAAATATTGAGGGTCCTCTAAGAAGAGGCAGAGTAGGTTCTAGAGTGCAAAGAGGGGCTCCTCTAGGAAGTAGCATTACCAAAGTTCTAGAGTTTTCTCTTCTACCAATCCGATGAGGTGGTATTCAGCATATTTAATGAAGAAAGCTATCACCTGTGGAATTAGATGCACAGGTAATTCTTCCCCTTTTACTTTCTTTCCTCATGTTTTAGCTTTTCATTACGCTTGACTACTACATGGGGAAGAAAAGGAACTTAAATTTGGAGGCAATTTAGGATAATGGAAAGTTTACAGAGTCAAAAAGAACCAGCTTGAAGGGATCATGACTCCCAAGTGGTGTTGTCTTGGACAAATTTTGAAGATAAAACTCTCCCTACCCACCTTACAATATTTTTTTGAGAATTTAGTTAAATCACATATTAAAGACATTTTGTAAAATGCTCTGCAGATGATGCCAAGTATGCTAAGCAAATAGGTAATTCTGAGAAAGTTACTTCAACATTTTTACCCTGGGCCTTGGTTTCCTAATGCCTAATGAGAAAATTAAAACTCCCTAATTTGAAACCAATTTATGTTTATGGTGATCTACTTACCTATTTCTGACCTCTTCTTTAACTTTCAATTCATGGATAATTTCTTACAAGTTCAGACAGTCCAGGACTTGGAGACAAATAGGGGATGAGAAAGGTAGTCCAAATGTCATGTCATGTTCTGTGGCCTTTGTGTCTCATGGCATCTGGTAGAGATTTCTGTACTTGGACATCCCCCGAAACACATTTTGAGCTCAGTCTTGAGCCACAGGGCTTATATCCTAAATACCCATCACTTCCAAAGAAATGTTTTTGTCAGTAGCTTGACTGACTCTGAGGCGGATTGTTTCCATCATCAGTAGCCAAGTGAAGATCTGTTTGCCTTTGCCTGTTGTGCTCTGTGAGCAAGAATTCCCAGTCTTTGACACAGGGAGGCATATTTATGACATTTGGCTTCTTTGTTCAACAGATTTTTCCTTTCTGTGTTTATGAGAGTTAGCATTAAACAGTGCTCTGATCTACCGGGTTCCTTTTCTTTGAAGCACTTTGTGTTCTTTGCATTTACTCTGGTCCTTGTTATGAGGAGCTAGAGGCATAGAAGCCCTGTTCTAGAGTTGCTTGACTGCTTTTATGTCCGTTTATAAAAGCTTTCCAAATCAAGAGAAACATGTATTTTTTATTTATGGGTCCATTAAATACCCAAGTAATTAAAAGTAGCCATTTTACCATTAATAAAGCATGGAAACCACAATGTTTTGTGATGTACAGTCATTTCAACGTCAGCCTACAGTTGCACAGGCCCATCTAATCACCTGCATGGCAATACAGTGTAATAGGTGCTGAGATTATATTGCTAGGCATCCAAATGACTCATATCGTTTGGAGATGCACATGCTCTGGCCAACCCATAATATATTAAAGTTTTGAAGTTGTGCAAAAGAAACTCTCAAACTCAGATAGTAATGGTTAGCATCTGAAAAAGTGTATAACCTGTACCCAGCGTTAACATAAACACAAAAGAAAGTTACGTTTTAGACAGGTTCACAACACAGTCAGAAAGCAGGACCTGACACTGCATATTCTCAATTTGCAAATGCATTCCTTTCTAAAAGGCTGCAATTAATTACAAACTAGTTTTGATGCCGTTTCTGCTTTCCTTAAATATGGAGTGAATTCGTCCCGTAAACTAATGAACCAAAGTGGAACCAAATAGAGACCAGCTGGCTGGATAGCTCAGTAATTTTATCCACATGATTGACTTTATGATTCTTTCACTGAAGTAACTAGTCTTTATTTTTGCAATCAGCACAAATGACAATTTGGGAGGGGGTGGGGAATTATTAAATCTGGAGAAAGAAGAGGCACTGATTGTTTGATGTGGAACAGCACATTCCTCCACACACTTCTCCAGTATCAGAGGTGCCGGATTCCAGGTCTCTCTGGCTTCCAAAGTAACACACTTAGTTGCCACAGAGACATAATAAGCAACCAATGCCCAAATAATCATTACAGATACTCCATTAACAGCATCTAACTGTGTGGCTTTTAACCATACAAATTGTTTTTTGACAGCTTGTAACCTTTTCAAATACTTTCCTTTGGGCATTACACTACACTCAGATCTAATTTTAACTTTTGCTTTGTCTATAATTTATGAGTTTCTTTGGAGCTGCATAATGTATGTGAGGAGAAAGGATACATTCAAATAAAAGCTAAAAACAAAATCAATTACTGTTTTAATCCATGAAACCTTTGCTCACTGGGAGATCACTACAATAGGATGAAACAAAAAGAAGGGAGGGAAGGACCTAAATGATCTAGAATTCCCTTAGAAGCTGTTTTAAAACAAGCAGGTTTAACCTATTTAAACAGGATCATAGCTGAAGAGAAATGAAATATATCACTGGTACATGCAAAAGTTTCTCTTAAGATGCATGAAATTTCATAACATACAAATTTTAAAATTATAAAATGGCTTAATGAGGCTGTCAGTGAAGAGCTAAAATATACAACACTCCTTTAGCAGAGAAAATCTCCAGGTTTGCAATTTCCAGATACTGGAATCCATCCACTCAAGAAAAAGGAAGCAAATCATTCCAAAAGTTGGTCCAAAAAAAAAAAATATATAGATTCATCTTAAAGATCATAGATCACAAATGGCTGACACTTAAAGGAACTTAAGAAATCGTCTGTTCAGGCTCAAAATGAAGCCTAGTGGCTGGCTTTGTTCTTAACCGTTCTCTGCTCTCACTCCCCACACTCAGACAGTCAGCAAGGCCAGCCTGTTCCATCGCAGGAATCATATTCATCCCCGGCCACACCCTCAACTCTTAAACACCCGCACCTCTCACCTGGACTGCTGCCACAGAACATTAAACCAGGGGACAGCAAACTGCAGCTCGCAATCCGGCTTTGCTGCCTCTTTTTGTATGTCCTGAAAGCTAAGAATAGTTTTTACATTTTTAAATTATTGTAAAAAACAAAGGAATAATAATATTTTATGGCACGTGAAATTCTATGAAATTCAAATTCCAGGGTCCCTCAATAAAGGTTTATTGGAACACAGCCATGTTCAGTCTTTCAGGTATTGACTATGACCGCTTTTGCTTTACAAGAGCAGAACTGAGTCATTGAAACAGAGACTACATGGCCCACAGAGCCTAAGGTACTTACTCTCTGGCTCTTTACACAAAATGTTTACTGACTCCTGTCTCGTCAGTCCTCTATATCACACTTTCTGTGCCATAGTCGTCTAAAGAAATGACACAGCATAGCAACCAGTGATCCTTTTCAAACAAATCACCTCCTGTCACTTTGTGTTTAAAACCCTCATATGCTGTGCTGTCCAATATGGCAGCCACTGGCCACATGTGCCGACTGAACACTTGAAAGTGTCTAGTGCAACTGACTGACTGGATGTTTATTTTTGTTTAATTTCGATTAAGTTTAAAAAAAAATTGATACTTAATTCAATCATTGGAAAGCATTTGACTATGTTTGGAATAACTTGGGTATGTGAATGTACTATTTCATTTGAAGATTTTAGGAAATCTCAGGGCAGAACGAGTATTCCCAATGAAAATTTTGGATCCAAATTGGAATGCGCTAAAAATGTAAAATACATGCGGGGATTTCAAAGACTTAATCTAAAAAACGGAGAATGTAAAATAGCCCACTAATAATTTTAATAGTGATTACAAGTTGAAATGATAATTTGTATATATAAGTTAAATGACATATCTTATTAAATCTAATTTATCTGTTATTTGGGGTTTTTTTTTTTTTTAACTTTTATTTGAGGCTACTAGGCAATTTAAAATTATGTCTGTGGCTTGCATTGTATTTCTGTTAAACAACAAATGCTGCTCTAATGAGTTTACATGGCAATAAGAATAAATTCAAAGTTTTCTTATGATGTCAACAAGGTCTTGTGTGGTCCCCCGCCCACCTCTTTAATCACATTTCTTATCACTCTCCTCTCGCTCTTCATAGCAGTCCCTCAAAGACACTAAACTAATTTTTGCCTTAGAATCTTTCTTTGCACCAACTCTGCCTTCTCTCTGGGAACGACTGCCCTACACCCTCTTTCTCACTCTTTAGTACAGCTTAAACATCAGCCTCCTCAGAGAGCCTTTCCTTAATCCACTCCCAGTCACTTTCTTGAATTCTACCTGGGTTTCTTCTCTCCATAGCTAGTATCAGTATCTGGAATTTCCTTCCGTATTAATTTACATTTCTCTTGACCATCTCCATTCCCTGCATACTCCCCACCCCAACACACAAAGAGCGGGAAGCTTGTCGGTGTTGTTCACTGCCCCATCTCTAACACTTCAAACAATGCCTGGTGCTCAATAAATATTTCAGTGACTGGCCCTTCGTTTTACAGATGTGAAAAACTAAGACACAGAGCAGTTAAAAGATCTAATGACAGAGCTCAGAACAGAACACAGGTCTCCTACTTCTAGATGCATGTTTTTGAGGAGATCCGTGGATCAGCGTCTCTCCTGGTCAGGACGACGGAGGCCTTCGGCCCTCTGTGTGAAGCTTCGTTGGATGCCAGCTTCGAAAGCCAAAGGTCAGCAACCCAACTGTTTATTTTACCCATGGGCACCTAAAAACTTCTCCGTAGCTTCATCTGCTCTCTAAATTCCTTGCCAGATTGTTAGTAGCTTTTGAGATTGCTTCTCAGATGACTTTTTCCTTTGGGCCTGGGAAATAATCACCAAAATTAAAGAAGGAAATCAGTGGCATTTAGCCTCTCTCTCTCACCAAAGTGATAGTCACAAAACCGAAAGAACTGGGTCATAAGGATGGCAAAAAAAACAGTTAAATATTCTGAAGTAGCAGCACAACCACTACCAATGAAGTTGGGCGGAAAAGTAAACACTAGGGGGTCCGGATGCCCTTCCTCTTTTATCTTTTTCATTTTCCCCTTTTGTTAATTAGCATTCAAACAATGTTCGTGTTCCTGCAAATTAAGCAACAGCCCAAAGGGTGATATTTGAAGGCAACGTGGAAAAATATTACACATTTCATTCCTCAGTTAAAGTCTAAAATGTCAGTCTTTGTAACACCATATATATAGACTTTAATCCTTGCGTAAGATCAGACACCTCTGATAGAAACATCATTGGTACCTTCATTTACGTGAAAAATGTTAGGAGAAAAGAATGAGGGGAGGTGTTTGCCTTGTAGTTGTGCTTATGGGTAGACATATACTATGGTGAGCATATTGTAGTCAAGGGTAATAAACGTCCCAATAAAAGCCTTTTATTTAAATTCTCATTTACTACCAGTTAATGAGCTCAGATTTCTCTCCTCCTTTATTTTTTCACTCATCACTAGGGAAGAATGTTTTTATTACTTTGACCTTCATGTGCATTTATCAAGTGCCTTTTGAGAACATGTCATGTGAATTGTGCGATCAGGTGTGTTCAGCAACACAAGCAGAGGCTTAGAGTTGGGGGTAAACATAGTCAGATGGAGCTATCAGTGAGCAAACTGTCCTGGCTAAAGTGGAGGCTTTATTTTACGTCAAAGAGGACGTATATGTAACTAAATAGATGTGGTGAACAGACTTTAAATGTCAGGTTGAGGTGTTGGAACTTCATTCTGTCAGTAACATGAAACTACTAGAAATTTTATTATATGAATAAAATATTATTCATTGCATGAAATGACATATTTAGGAGTATATTGATGACTAGCATTTATTCAGTGCTATGTTCTAGATGCTATTTCTTAGCACTTTCCATGCTTATATGTTGTTCAGTCCTCACAATTACCCTATGAAGTAGGTCGAACCTTTGCTATTCCTATTTTACAGATGAGGAAAATGAGATACAGATAAATAACTTGCCCACTGTCACACAGCTAGTGTGTGGCAAAGCCAGGGTTGAAACCCAGGCAGTCTGTGTCCAGAGCTCTTAAGCAGAATGCCAGAGCAATATGGCAGAGTGGCCAAAAGAACAGTTGCTACTAGGCTACATGGAGCCTTTAACAAAGCCAGAAAAGATGCCACCTCTGGGTGAGGTCAGCAAAAGTGTTGGTGATTGGATGGCATGCTATCTTTGTATGTGTTTCAAAGGGTGACCCTTCCTCTGGGCAGACACAGCCTCCATCTATGGCTTGGGGAACAACAAGGCTGGACTTCAGCCCTCATTTGTCCCCATCTTATAGATTGTTGAATATTTGATTTTCAATTAAATTCCTGAAATAGATTAAACCTTCATGTCCCCGTACCATCAGTAAAGTCAGTTCTATACCACAAAGGATTGTTTCAAAGTTGAATTTTTGTGAATCTGAGCATGAGTGTGTGTGTGTGTGTGTGCACTCTTCTGTGCACACGTGCACAAAAGCAAAAAAGAAGAGTTAGGTTTCCACATGTGGGTTGATGCCAGAACAAGATCAAAGAACAGCCACAAAGTCTTGGAGTTGAGAACATGAATCTCTGATGAAATCTTTCAGGAATTAACAAAAATCTTCATTAAAGATGAAAGGCCATCCAAGGTCCTCAGAAATTCTGCTGGGGATTCAAACTCATCTAGATCTTAAGAGGCAGGGAGATCTCAGCTGTACTCTCAGTCACGTTACTAATAATTTTAATTGGGGTGGGGGAAGGGATCCAGAAGAGTTTGAGTAGATGACCTTAAATTGTGCTAGGATTTGCCTACTAACATAGACAACTTCATTTAGGTACATATAGACTGTATTAAGAAATCCACGTGCTTTTCCAAAACAGGACACCACATACTTTGGAGGCCCAGATTCACAATGCTTTTCTATCCTTGCTAGATTTGCATACGTATTCCCACCTTTGAGCTCAGGGCCTCTTGTTCCAGTCCTAGTGAAGAATGCATGAAATTGCCTGCCTCCAAAGATCAAGGTTCAAGATCAAGTCAATCATGATGCCCATTGTTAGTTGTTCCCACCCATCTCCTGTTGACGAGACATTCTCTGACTCCATTGCCCAAAACTTGAGTGCCCAGGTTCTTTGAACCATCTCCTGCACCTCTGGAACCTCCAGCCAGACCTCGTTTACATGTAACCCCACCTGCCTTGATGACACACTGCTAAAGACCACTGCATACCTCTTTATTCTTTCCTACCTAATTCAAATTTCACTCATAAATCTGATCAGGAAAATCAGAATCTGCCTCCTCTTCATAATCTCTGGTTTTGTCTGAATTCTTTCACTCTGAGCTCTAAAAGTCATTTCCCATCAAAATTTTCTGCTTGCTTTAAAACTCTAGACTTCAAGCAGAAATAACTACTTAGACTTCACCTGAGGTTAGATCATAAACTGGCTAAAATTTAAAATTAAAGTATGTCCCAAATAATTTACTTCTTATGATATCAACATTACCTGTCCCCTGAATCGCTTAAGCAACCTAAGTTCAAGGTCACTGTGTTAACACAGTCCAAACAAGAAAGTCACAAAGTTTTATTTATTTTTTTAATTGAGAAAACTTTTCTTTAAAAAAATAAAAAAATGTTGAGCGGGTACATGTGCAGATTTTGTTGCTTGATGCTGAGGTTTGAGCTTCTATTGATCCCATTGCCCAAAGAATGAACATACTACCCAACAGATAGTTTCCAACCCTTGCATCTCTCCCCTGCCACCACCATTTAGAATTCCTAGTGTTTATTGTTCTCATCTTTGTGTTCATGTGTACCCAATGTTTAGCTCCCACTTATAAATGAGAACATACAGTATTTGGTTTTCTGTTTCTGCATTAATTTGCTTAGAGTAATGTCCTCTAACTGCATCCATTGTGCTGCAAAGGACATAACTACATTTTTATGAAGAGAGGGTCTGTAGATTTTATCAAAATTTCAAAGGAGTCAGTGAGCCATACAACTTTAAGGTACACTGTCTGGTCTATCAACCATAGTCCCTCCAGATAGTTGGTGCCCTAGTATATATCTTTACCTCTATAGAAAAGCTAAAATACTTGGCAAGTTGCAAGTTTTCTGACTTCCTTATTATTTTTTAGTTAGTAATACCAAAAAAACACTTGAAAGAATTAACAATGTCCAAGTCACCATTGCTGACAGTCTTAAAACCCCTAAATATGACTTTGAAAAGTTCAAAAATATTTTATTTTGTAAATACACTAGACATTAATACTCTACTAGTAAAGAATTAAGAAAAATATTTAAATATATTCACACACATAATAGACTGTTACTTAAAAATTGATAAAACTTTTAGATGACCATGCTTTTCTGTAATCTTACAGTTTTTAAATTAGATTCCACTCATAAACTACAGAGTGGGACATTGTTATGACAGGACAATCATCTGCAAGGTGGGCTAATCCTAGCAGGTTTTCACAGTATGCATTTGGCATATCTAAATTCAGATGATAAAATGCTCTTGTGTAACAGGGTCTTCTTTACCATTGTATCAAAAAGTCCTACTGTTCCTTCACAAAGAATTCATTCTGGTTAAGATCATGTCAATATCTTAGGCACACATAGAAGCACCATTTCTTCTATTAAATTGGAAAGGCTATTGGTCATGCAAACCTAGTCGAATCTCAACTTATATCCAGTTTTGCCAACCCACTGGGATTACCTGAATCACAGTCAGTCAGAACAAATACAAAGTTTTTGACAGCAAAACTACTCCCCAACCAATACTGCATAATTGAGTCTTTTCCCACCGAGGTTGACTAGGTTATGATATTAACTGTCAAATCTTCTGAGAAGTTTCTATCTCTCTCTCTGTCTATCTATCTATCTATCTCTATCCATCTCTCCCTCTCTCCCTTCCTCCTTCCTACCACTAATTGCATTACTCTGACCCCCTCTTCTGCCTCTCTTCTCTATCTTTATAAGACCCTTTTGATTACACTGGGCCTAGGGCCTAACTGGATAATCTTGCTGTGTTAAGGTCAGCTGATTAATAACCTTAATTCCATTTACACTTAATTTTTTTCACCATATAAGGTAACATCTTCACAGGATGTGGGGACTATAGACATGGACATCTTTGGGGGCCATAATTCTGCCTGCCTCCCGTGGCCTAGTCGTGTGTTCTGATATATTATCTATTTGTTCTTCAAAAGAGGACATAAACATTGCTTACCTCACACTCCCTGAAAGAACGACATACTGCTTCACCTCAGACTTGATTCCCTATGTAAGGGGACATCATTATTTCATTTTGAAACTGATTTTTTATTTCCGAGGACTTCAGAATCATAAAGGAACTTTGAAGAAAAAAGAAAAAAATCTGATGATTTAGAAGCAGAGCTAGATATATTTTCATAAAAAATGGCATAGACCTGAAGAACATTTCCAAATGTATGAGACTCAAAAGAGCAACTTACTTTATTGCAACCTTCCCTGACTCCTGAGCAAATGCATCGATGTTGATATTGTGAGTACGAAGGAAGTTATGGTCATGTTTTCTGGGTCCCATCATATGACTGTAGTGTATATACACACCGCCAGCATGTGCAGACCCAGGTTGGAAGACGTATTTAGCACCTACCTTATTTAAAGGGCATAGGCGAACTTTGTGAATATTAATTTCAGTCAGAATCACTATTTACAGAAGTTTTTCTCTTACCAAGTAGAGGCTGTCACTCAGTAAGTTCATTATTGCTCAAATGAGCAGGCCAAGTGAGGTACATTTGAGTTTCTATGAGAATATATCACCAAACAAAGCAGGGGCTGTACAAGCAGAAGGTGTGTGCAGCAAAGGCCTGTTAAGGGGCTACAGTTTTCTCCACGAACTCTTTGCCCATTATATAACAATCACAGCTGTATGCTGTTGGAAAAAAGATTCGGCTTCTCCATATAATAAAATAATACCTAGGCATGCGGCAAATCTCCTAAAATCACAGAGAGGAAAAAAAATATAACTTTCATTAAACATTAATGCCAACACTCAAGCATTAACCACAACAATTTGTTACACTAAAAATAAGGGAGTCAAAATGCTGAAAGTGGAAAATACAGTCCTGAGTCTTTGGCCACATTATCCAGCTGCTTCATTTTTGTTGCCATTAAAAAATTAGGATTCCCAAAGCTTTATCAATTTCTAAATTTTACACAAACCTCAAACCACCTTAATATTCTAAATTTATTTCTGTGGTCTTTTACATTTTAGAAAATTTCTTCTAATCGCTAAGTTTAAGAGCCACTTTCCTGACACACGCCCCTGCTATCACCTATATAGTTAGTATGGGATGACTCCCTTTTTCATATACTTACTTAAAGGCACACACACACACACACACACACAGGCATGGTAACTCCCTAAGGACCTGCCTTGCAAAAGGAAAAACCGAACACATTACCCGGAATGAACTGAGACTGGAATTATAAATTATGGAGACAAAATCATTGCCATTCAAAATGCTCCATTCTGACTTACTGCCTAAACTCCTCGAGGGTTCCAAGTCAAAGACAACATTGAGGTTCTTTATTTTTTTATTTTTATTTTTATTTTTTTTGAGATGGAGTTTCACTCTGTCCCCCAGACTGGAGTGCAGTGGCACTATCTCAGCTCACTGCAACCTCTGCCTCCCAGATTCAAGCGAGTCTTCTGCCTCAGTCTCCTGAGTAGTTGGGATTACAGGCGCCTGCCACCACGCTCAGCTAATTTTTGTGTTTTTAGTAGAGGCAGTGTTTTACCATGTTGTCTAGGCTGGTCTCGAACTCCTTACCTCAGGTGATCCGCCCACCTTGGCCTCGCACAGAGCGGGGATTACAGGCGTGAGCCACCACGCCTGGCCAAGGTCCTTTATTCTTTTTTTTTTTTTTTTTTCAATAAATAACTCTCTAGAGAGTTACGTAGACTTTCATCTACATATATTTCCATTAATGTAATTGTTTGCACTTATATGTGTATGATTTCTTAGCAAAAATAAAGTTTCAATTATTTAGTTGAAACTATCAATCCCCGGAAAACTTCAAGAACCACCATTATGGCTGCAATTCAGATCATTCGTAATGTGCGTACTGATTCAATAATAGAAGCTCACCCGAAAGTCCGATGGGTTGTGCTCTTGTTGATTTTGCCATTCCCACAGCCTATTGGCTTCTTTATTTGACTGGGAGATTAGCTTAATGAATGTATTCTCATTAGAGGTTTTTTTTTTTTTTTAAACCATATCCACAGGGTATGAGTTAAGTTTGGAAAGTGCTGATTGTTCACTTGTAGTGGAAGTTTGATATCTTCACTACATCCCAAGCACAACACAAAGAAAAGTATTTCCCTAAGACTTCGAGTAACCAATAGCTAGGATGAATTTTTTCTTATTCTAATACACTGTCTAGCATAAGTCTCTTTACAAACCAGTGGGATTTTCTTTTTTTTTTTTTTTTTTTTTTTTTGAGACGGAGTCTCGCTGTGTCGCCCAGGCTGGAGTGCAGTGGCGCCATCTCAGCTCACTGCAAGCTCCGCCTCCCGGGTTCACGCCATTCTCCTGCCTCAGCCTCCCAAGTAGCTGGGACTACAGGCGCCGCCACCTCGCCTGGCTAGTTTTTTATATTTTTTAGTAGAGACGGGGTTTCACCGTGTTAGCCAGGATGGTCTCGATAAACCAGTGGTATTTTCAAAACAGCTATCTAAGGTTAGATGTAGATGGGTTCCTAGAACAGAGTGAGACCGATTAGCTTGCATGGGAACTCATATCAAAAATGTATTTTGATTAAGCTTAAGGAACGGAAACTATTTAATGTAAAGGACATACTTCACCCAAGCTAAAGGAGAAAGTTGCCTTGGGTCAGTGTGCTCAGGAATATAGAAGAGCGAACCACTCTGAGCAGGGTAAATGTGCTTTTTCTTACTTCGAACCCTGCAGTGATGCATTTGTGGCTGGCTGGAAAACCAGGAGCAGACTAGTGATACAGTATTTCTCAAACACACACAGGGAAGGACGCCTGAGGCTGCACTGTGATCACCATGCAAACCAAGTCTGAGCAGATACAGGCCTTGGAAACAGAACACAATTCACTCAAAGAAATACTCCAATTTTAATGGCCTCATAGAAAGTATAAAATGCAGTTGAATCTTAAATCAGTTTTACATGATTCACAACTTATAGCTCTATCTCTACCCTGCCCCCTTCTCCAAGAACATGATTTTAAACAACAATTTCAGTTTAGATTTTAATATTCCTTCTGCTGGACTTTTCCCTAATGAAATTTAAATGACTAACACCAAACAGACCCACCGTTTTTAGCCCTCATCCTTCTGGTGGTGTTTTGTGTTTTAGGTTTATGTATTTTTCTGAAATCAATGGAAGAGACCCATACTATCTGATTTTCTCTTTACCATAAAAAAAGAAACCAATCTATGTTTCTCACACGTAAATTAGATGCTGATCTTGGGATATGCAACTATTAGAAAACTCCACATCAACTAAGCCAAATTATTTACAACAAGGAAAGTGATGGAGAAAAAATTTTTTAGATCCGCCTTTGATACGTTCATGATTGACTAATTCAATTTATAAGAAAAATCCTACTCATAACCCGCTAAAGAAAAATGATTGTATTATAAAGTATACTATTACTTCAATATCGTACAGAGCTTACAATCTTTGATTTAATGTTTTTCTCAGAGTCTGTTTTAACTTTGAACATCTGCAATGTTGGTCTCTCATTGTATTTTATTAATATCTATTCATTCTGATACCCCACAGGAAATTTCTCATCTTCCTTTGCATACACAGGTCCAAATATAATTCTGGCCCTTTCCATCATCTCAAATAAATAAATTAAAACCTCATATGCAAATCTATTGCAGCTGAAAGAAGACTGTGGGAAGAAAGAACAAAGCATATATACATCATGGAAAAAGACATTATAAACCAAAAGCAAATTAACAGTAGTAAGATATTTGTCCTTTACCACTAAAGCATTTTGTTAAATTGAGGGCATGCCAAAGTATATGGTATGACTTAAAAGAAAGTAAAATATTTCAATACATGGTGCACACATTTCTAAAACCTATTTCTCAAGGAAATTCATGAAAACTAATGTTTAATTTTTCTTACAGTACCTTGTGACCCAAATTTCTTCACAAAAGGAATCTGCCGTACTTTCAGAATGGAAAGCAAGAACTTTTGTTTATTCCAGTTCTTCTCTAACCATGGCAAATATAAAGCATTGACTGAATTCTTATAGTGTTTATTCCCTCAAAAGAAAAAGGAAGGAAATTACGCTCTTTAATAAGGCAAAAATAAAGAAGTCACAAGTAAATTTTAGAGATTTTCTGTGACTGAGGCTTACAAAGTGGCATCCAAGTGAATTTCCAAGTGACATTCCTGTTTATGACTCTGTAGGATAACAAAGTCCTTCTACTACACAAGTGAAAGCAGCAGCAGCATCTCTATTCATAGACTGCCTTTAAGGAACTGCTAAGAGGGCAGACTCCAGTCTACCTCAGTGGTTCCCCAAAACTGGTTGCACATGAGAGCCACTTGGGGAGATTTTTTTAAATGCACATGCCCTGGTCACACTCCCTAGTGATTCATATTTAACATAACTACTTTGGAGGCCCAGGAAGTTGAATTGTTTAAGAACGCAAGAGAATTTGATTAACCAGGCTTGAAATCATCAATAGTACTAGATGAGCATACTATTCCACTTATCGACAAAGCAGCCATAATTGACACTAATTGATTATGTCTACTCCTGCAAGCTCTCTTTTATTGGCACTTAAATTTTTATACGTTTTTATGATTTTTTAGTGTATTTTTATTTCAATAGCTTTTGGAGTACAAGTGGTTTTTGGTTACGTGGATGAATTTTGTAGTGGTGAAGTCTAAGACTTTAGTGCACCTGTCACCCAAGTAGTATATGTTGTACCTAATATGCATTTTATAATCCCTCATTTCCCTCTCACTCTCCCCACTTCTAGGTCACCAAAGTCCAATACATCACTGTATGACTTTGTATACCCATAGCTTAGCTCTCACTTATAAGTGAGAACATACGGTATTTGGTTTTCCGTTCCTGAGGTACTTCACTTAGAATAATGCCCTACAGCTCAACCCAAGTTGCTGCAAAAGACATCATTTCATTCCTTCTTTTGGCTGAGTAGTATTCCATGGTGTATAAATGCCAAAGTGTCTTTATCCGCTCATTGGTCAATGAGCACTTATGTTGATTCCCTATCTTTGCAATTGTGAATTGTGCTGCAATAAACACATGTGTAAAGGTGTCATTTTGGTATAATGGCTTATCTTCCTTTAGGCAGATATGCAGTAGTGGGATTGCTGGATCAAATGGTAGATCTACTTTTAGTTCTTTGAGAAATCCCCACACTGTTTCCATAGAGGTTGTACTGATTTACATTCCCAGCAGCAGTGTATAAGCATTCTCTTTTTACCATATCCATATCAACATCTATTGTTTTTTGACTTTTTAATAATGACCATTCTGGCGGGGGGAAGCTGTTATCTTATTGTGGTTTTAATTTGCATTTCCCTGATCATTAGTGATGTCGAGCATTTTTTATACGTTTCTCAGCTATTTTTGTATCTTCTTTTGAGAAATATCTATTCATGTCATTTGCCCACTTTTTGATGGAATTATTTATGATTTATTTCCTACTGATTCATTTGAGTTCCTTGTAAATTCTGGATATTTATCAGAAGTTCTAATTGGTTTGTCTTTAAAATATCTATCTCTTCAGAAAAATGTTAATTCATATCCTGAATTGTTCTTTTTAATTTCTTTATGTTGGTTTTCAGTTTTCTCTTGTATCTCCTTGAATAGCTTAATAATCAATCTCTTGAATTCTTTTTCTGGTATTTCAAAGATTTTATCTTGTTTTGTAGCCATTGCTGGAGACCTAATGTGATTTTTTGGGGATTTCATAGGATCCTGTTTTGTCATATTGCCAGAATAATATTTCTAGTTCCTTCTCATTTGGGTATACTGTTTCTTTTAATTATTCTGGAATTTACTTTTTACTCTACTGTGTTTTTTAAATTTCTTCCCCTTTAAGAATGCAGCTTTAATGTTTGTAGTTTATTGTAGCCTAATTTTTCTCTTGTTGCATTCAGGGATGAAGACTTTATATGAGTTCCTTAGTTACAGGCAGTCTTTGTATGATGGCTTTCTCAAATACTTGTTGTAGCAATGTACTCAGTGTGTGAGCAGGTTCACTGTCTCGTTTGGGGTTGGAATGACAGAGGTCCCTTGAAGCTTCCTTATTCCCCAGTGGTCTGCATTTATTTATTTGTTTATTTTTCCCCAGCATTTTATTTACTAGTATGAATAGTTCAGCCTTCATGCCAGTAGGGGAGGTGTCCATGGGTAAAAATTGGTTGTGACTAAAGCAGGTGGCTAAATGCAATACTGATGGTAGGCCGAGGTCCCAGCCTTGACAGAGGCAGCTGGGGGAGCTCTCAGTGAAATGCACTGAAGTCTTACCAGGGGGAAGGATGGGAACCACCTCAACTGCCCTTCCAGGCCAATAGAAAAGTGATCCACTTCTTAGTCACACTCCTGACCCAGTGGTCTAGCTATGCAGATGGAACAGGAACTTCTTTTCATTTGCAGGAATGTCAATGTTTCATATAGAGAGGATCATGCCTCTACCCCTGTGCAAGTCTGAACCTGGAGGGCACTCCTTCTGTGGGATGCAGTCACCCTGAAGTGAAAATCTTTCTTTAGTAGCTTTTAGTTGAGAAGATTCCAATATGCCCCACCTACTTATTGTCATGCCTTCATTATAAAAGATGTTCCATGATATTCTCTAAATTTCAAGATGGTATCTATTCATCTTTCCTAAAGATATCTTTTGAACTCTTAAATTATCTCACTTTTAAAAGACCATTTTATAAAAATGAATGCATGGATCTGATCTTGGTGACATCACCTTACCCAATCAATCACGCATTGCTCTCTCGGGTTATCCAAGGTTTTCTGGGGGGCTCTAAAAATTAACCCAAACTTGTCTTATTGACTTGTCCAGCTTGAATGAGCTATGTCCAGAGATTAGAAAAACAAATAACATTTTGCATGATACTAGCTAATGTTTAGCCTAATGAATTTGGCCCTACTTACCGAAAGTCAAAACCAAAGTTAAAAAAAAAAAAAAAGCTACTTATTTCTCCAACAAACTTGGGTTTACCAGGCATCCAATTGGTGTAGTTGAAAGGGCTTGGTTGTGGGAATGAGGCTAACATAAGAATAAATCTTAGCTCCCGTGTTCTACATAACTCATGCCACTCTTGGTAGGTTTCTTAATTTTCTACCCTGAAATGTCCTTATCTCCATCATGGAAACTATGATATTAACCTGACAGTGTTTTTTGGTTTCTTTTTTTTTTTTTAAGATTAAGTGGGCCAGTGTAAGAAAACTTCTGTGGTCATAATAAATGCTCAATAATTATGAAGCAGACAGGCTTTGGTACCAGGGAGACTTAGGATTTTTTTCCAGTTCTGCCTTTAAGTAACTTGAGGCTTTGGGAAATTCCTTCAATGTTCTAAGTCTCAATCTCGTCACCTACAAAATGTACATAATAATATTGTACCTACTGGCTTTAACAGTTGCAATGAGTAATACATGTAGAGCATTTTAAGTAGTCTTCCACGTGCTGGCACTTAGTAGACATTATTCAATGCCATCTATGTTTTACTCCCCAGTTTTCATTCTGAAGATTCAGAAGTGGCTTTGCAGAGAAGGAGAAGATCTCAGTCCTCCTATCACAAATGAAGATACAAACAGAAGAGGTTAGATGACTTGTTTAAAGTCACTGAGCTATTTAGCAACAGAGCTCAGTTGCTGACCCTTACTCCAGTATCATTCTTACTATATGACAATACTTCTCTAACATCCCTCAACAGAAATTAATGCTATCTGTGATTAACCCAAATCACTGATAAAATTATTATTTAATTATTCTCATGGCTAGAAAATGAGCCTCGATTCTTGATTACAATAAAAGCAACCAGATCATTTATTTGTTATAAAATACTACTGTCAAAATACACCAACATAACACTATAGATCTTCATCACACAGCAAAGTCAAAGAATGACTAAATCTGGTTAAAAACTGGGAAGGGTATTGTGATATTTTTTTCCCAAATGGATATGAACAAGGACTCTCTAGAACTCCCTGCTCATTTTTGGGTTATTAGCTATATTGAAACAGAAAACAAACTCTCCTTATCTAACAACTGGAAGACAAATCCCCATGGAGTGAAGTGAGCTCTTTCAGGGTGATCAATGACAGATGTATAGTCAAAAGCTACTATCTATGGTTCCAAGCTGAATAAAAGTCCATAGAGATGTGGACTCTCCCCAACTCCCCCTTAAAAAAAATGTGCGTAAAACTTGAAAGGGGAGCAATGTATGTTCTGGAGTCCCTTTGGACTTTCTCTTTCACTAACAGAGGGTTGCATCCTAAGTGGTTTCTGGCCACAGCAGAAAGCAACAAAAGGCTGCATGGATGATTTTTCTTAAATGGAAAAAGAGAAGTTGATGTGATTTGAACTGCATGATCCAGATGGTGTTTTCCATCTTTCATGCTCTTTTGGTCATGGCCACATCTTGCCTATGGTTTTTGTGGCAGGACACACTCGCCAGTCAGCAATTTCACCACTGCTTGGGTTCAAATGAGCTATGGAGAAAGAAATTAGAGTCAATGAAGAGGCCACAGCTGGGAGAGATCAGCCACACTCAACAAGCCTTCTCCCACATACATAAACCGACCAAACAGAGGGAAGGAGGGTGAAGAAACAACACGCTGATGTTTAGACGGCAGTACTTAGGGCCTGCAAAGTCTATCTAACCACATGACATGTGCCTGCATGTTCTAACCCGATTGTTGAAAATCCCCAAGTGTCTCTGAAAAGATGTCTATTACATTTCTCACCTGAAACATTCAAATGCTTTCTGATACCACACAATATTTTTTCATAGACTTAAACTGTTCTGTAAATACTTAACTGAAAGGAGAGAATAATTTAGTAAGTTTATTCTCATGTGAGAAAGGGTCTCCTTTAATAATGGACTATGTTAGCTTGGTTTTCAGTTCCTGCTGTGGTTTTAAATCTCTATCTTCACTGCAGTTCTTAGTTGAAATTTTCTAGCATTCAAAAATTCACGTGGACTATGATCCTATCCTGTTTATTAGAAGAAGCATTAAAGCCTGTAACACGTCTTTCATAGCATATTGCATTTGCACCTGAACTGTGAAAGGAAACTAATGCCTTCAGCAACAGATGATGGCTTTTTAAGTACCACTTTCCTTGCATAATACTGCAATAAAAAAAAGAAAACATCCAAATGAGATATCAGTATTTTTTTTAAAGAGTGGGGGAAACTTTAACTCCATATTGTGTTTTATGTTCAACTACCTGCTATTGAAAAACTAAGATTTTTTTCTTCTTTTGCCAAAAGCAAACTTCCATTCCTCTGTGCCACAAAGCATGCATGGCATCTCAGCCTCTGCTTAGAATGAACAAAATTGTGTGAACGAGCAAATCTTTACCACGATTCTTCCAGTCCATGATGCTTTTATGATGTATATCCTAATTGGGTCCTCCCCAGGAAAAAATACGGAATCTAAATTGTGGCCTATATTAACAGTAAAGGCAAAGCTATATAAGCTCTGAGCAGTGTTCACAGTTTTAGAATAAATAGTTCTTGAAAATACTGGGCATAGCTTCTAAAATCCAATTAATAAGGTAGTCTACCCAGTCACTAGGCAGAGCTGCTACAAGCAGGAGTTTCACTTTTCAATCTTTTTCTTCAATGCTATTTAAATGATGGGGGGAAAGTAAGAAGAAGAAGTAAAAGAAAGCAAGCCACTCTCACATGTTTCTAATTGGAATATGCTGACTTTCTCAAAGATAAAATGTATCGAGAGACTTAATGCTGCTCCTACCTTTGGAACCAGTAATTCTATGCCTAAGAATCAATTTTAAATCAGAGAGTTAGGCAAAGATTTTTTTCATATATTGGTGACACATAAGAAGCAGTATCAGTGTCCAAAAATAGGAAAAAAAAATCAAATCAAATATGGCATAGGATGATTTGAAGAATATTTATTAACACTGAAAAATACTGTGAGACAATGTTATGCTTTTCAAATGATATAAAACTATTTATAAATATTATCCTAATGTTTTAAGTATATATTTATGTATGTGTTTACATATGTGCTGATTTATAGCACATATACAAATAAAATCTAAGAATAGAAGGAAAAAACGTGATTTTCGTTTTCTTCAACATTGCCTGTAATTCCTAAATTATCTACAATGAACACAGATTGAGGTTAAAATTAGAAAAAGAACGTTTTTAAAGTATATTAAAAGTATCAAAATGAAATATCCTGAGGAGTTTAAAAATCATACATCTTGGAGAAAAATAAATCCATCTGGACTAGATGGGTTTTTTAAATTAATATTAAAAAGTTCATGTTTTTTTCAGATGAGATCCAGAGATCTTAATTGGTTTATAAAGGAATAGCTCATAAGTAGAAAAGATTCCACCTGTTTTTTAATTGAAAAAAATGACAATTTACATTTACATAGCATAAGAAATCTAAAAGTGCTATTTCAAAGACCGCTGTTCACTCACCGTCCCATTGCAGGTTTCTTCTGGTTACCAAAGACAAGTTGTAAGAATTCAGATGAATAATACAACTCACAAAATGATAGCATTGGAATTGGGGTGGGTCTAGGAATCATTTGTTCGAGAGATTTCCAAACCACGTTCAATAAAAACCAACCTAGCAGTTGTTCTTAAGGTCCACCTCAAAGAAGCAAGAAGGTCACTGAGGATACGGGACTGCTTCGACCATTTTTAACCTGTTTTATATAGTGAATCTTGTCTGAGTGTAGATTCCTCCAAAAGAAGACAGGATTTGGATGCAGATATTTTATCTGAGAGGCAAATCCAGGAAGCACTGTGAGGGAAATGGAGAGGAAGGGGGAGAAGAAGGAAACCTAATAAAGGTGTTACTAAGAGGATTACCACTGTGGACAAATGGCGCTCCATCTGGCTGGTACCCTCTGAGAGACTGTGGAACATGCCTCTTACAACAGTTTCACTGCAGGAGAGAAGGCGGACATATTTGTCTACCAACACTTGTCCCTTGCTGATGGAAGCGCCATTGAAGGTTAATTCGCTGACACTTGCTGACTACCCGGACTAAGCACTCTTCTAGAAACCATCCTGAGCTGTGAGACACAGGGAGCCTTCTATAAGCACGTAAGAACTCCCTTTAAAAGGCCTGGCTCACAAAAGATTTCAACACCGCTGTCAATTTCACGTCTTTGTATTCCAAAAGGAAAGGAAGTTGAGGTTCAAGGAAGTCAAATGACTTAGCCAAGGTCACATAGCCTGTTAGTGGCAGAAGTAAGACTAGATTAAGTCCTGGCTCCTGGCCCTTTCCAATTCTTAAACCACCCACCTGAAGTCATGGAGAGAACACAGGCTTTGAGGCAGATTAGACTTGGCAGTGAATCCTGGCTCTGTCACCTACAAAATGTTGGGCATACTATTCAATCTAACTGAAACTCAGGTTCCTCACTGAAAAAAGGAAAAATACTGTGAGTGTTTAATATGGACACTTTCATTAAGTATTCATTCCCTTGCGAATGCCTTAAAATATCAAGCAATTGTCCATTGTGCTATGTCACTAGCCAGTGTAGTTGCAAGCAAGAGTCTGCCATTTCTATCATTTGAATAAAGCACAAAAAAATGTGTATTTTAAGGTATGATCTATTATTTATTTGCCCTTCATGGCATTCCAACTCTGAACACTTGTTATTCTATTGTCTTTCTTGGTGAGCTCCTGTACCATTTAGAACTATTTTAGAGCAGTAGTTTTTGTGTTATAATAAAGTAACTAGATAAATATATAAGTGAATATTGTAACTTTTACATTTTATCATAATAATTAACAGTACACCTTTGAGTGCATAATATACTCCAAGAACCCTTTAAAGCAGATTTCACATGGATCATCTCAATAAATTTCAATAACCATCTTTAATAATGCTAACACTAGGATCAATGTGCTAATGAGAATATTGAAACTTATTAAAGGTAAATAACTTGCCCAGGTCATGCAATTAGAATGCAACATAACTTGAGCCCCAACTTAGATCTGAATGACTGCAGGACTAGGGCCCTTCGTAAATGCACCCTATTCCTTTCCACTTTGTTGACAAATTGGACAGATCATATGCATACAAGTGTACATGATCTGCCGAACCTCTTGCACAATAGGCTAGGGCAGCACTCAAATGATCAATCGTGGTTTAGTAGCATTGCTCAACATTCTGCCTTAACAGATCACCATCACATCCCAGTCTCCTTTATTGGATCTTTGGAGCCAGACAATAGGTTCAGATTCTGGTTAACACTTCATATCTGTATCATGTGGGACAAATGACTTCATTTCCATGTGACTTAGTTCTCAACAATGTCTAACTTGCAGAATTATAAAAATTAATGTGGCCAGGTGCAGTGGTTCATGCCTGTAATCCCAGAGCTTTAGAAGACCAAGCAGGAGAATCACTTGAGGACAAGAATTTGACACCAGCCTGGGCAACATAGCCAGACCTTGTTAAAAAAAAAAAAAAAAAAAAAGAAAGTAAATAAATAACAATTAGTGACTAGGCACAGTGGCTCATGCCTGTGATCCCAGCACTCTGGGAGGCCAAGGTGGGTGGATCACCTGAGGTTAGGAGTTTGAGACCAGCTTGACCAACATGGCAAAACCCTGTCTCTACTAAAAAAAAAAAAGAACAAAAACTTAGCTGGGTGTGGTGATGCACACCTGTAATCCCAGCTACTTGGGAGGTTGAGGCAGGAGAACCACTTGAACCCAGGAGGTGGAGGTTGCGGTGAGCACAGATCACACCATTGCACTCCAGGCTCGGCAAAAGTGACACCCTGTCTCAAAATAAATAAATAAATAAAAATTAAACTTAAAAACAGTGAGGCACAAAGGTGCGCACCTGTACTCCTAACTACTTCGAAGACCTGAGGCAGGAGGATCCCTCTAGCCCAAGAGTTCAAGGTTGCAGTGAGCTAGGATTATGCCATTGTACTCCAGCCTGGGTGACAGAGTAAGACCTTAACTCTAACTTAAAAAAAAAAAAAAAGAAGTTATATTTCAAGAATCAGAGATAGAGTATGTTAGATATAGTTAGATATAGTATGTTATAGCTGGAAATTACTACTTCCTAATTGTCAGTAATGAATTTACTCCACATACACTAACTATTTTGAATGCTCTTGACTCCAGATTGGCATTATAGATGTTCTATTGCTCAAAGTGTGTGAAAATTGAACTACTGTATTAATCAAACTTATCTATTGTTCTGAGTAGTGGTCATGACTAAAATATTGTGTTAGACCTTGCATGATATATAATATTGGTTCTATATCGTCAAATAAATATTAGTTTATAGGTTTATATAGAATGTACACAGAGAAAGAATGAATAATGTATACATATACATAATACCATTACACGCATTTATACATTTGCCTGTATAAATAAAATAGTAAACTCATTTCTGCTTTAGATAGATTGTGAAATAAACCATGCAAATTTTACTATTCTCACAACATAATAAGTGTGTTGCCCATTTTGGTGAATGGTATGATTGTAGCAAAGGGTTAAGAATCAGATAAAGGATAGAGGAAGTAAAATTTTACAATGAAAATCTATTCTGAAAATCCTATGATTGCCCATCAGTGAAGTCATTTTGGAAAAATAGCCTGTGGGTGAAATTGTAAACACCATATGTTTTTGAATATTGTAGTGTTGTCTAAGAAAATTACTGAAAAAGACAATTTTAATGCCAAGAATATTTTGAATCGGCAGTTATAGCCATAATATTAATAACCCTTTTCTTTTAACACCTTGCTGAAACTACAAATAATTATTTATATAACTAAAATGAAGGCTACACAGAATTTCTTTCTTTATTGAATTTTATCGATACCATATTTGTTGGAAAAGAGCTTTAGGGGAAAAAAGCTTGTCATTAATCCACAGATTTTTGTTGTTGTTGTTGCTCTTTCTATCACTCACACGCTCTGACCTTTCTGTGTCTAAGATTTCTCACATAAACCCAGGCAAAATAATGCTATTTGTCCTCAAAGTTCATTGCAAAAATTGAATAGAGTTAGACATTATAAAATTAAACACTGAGCACCTATAAACCATATTTTACATTTTTGGTTCCATCAGTGACTCTGAAAAGCAAATGTAGAAGACGTCATAGAAAAATGTAAGCTTCAGGATCATTTTCTAGCACAAATACTAAATCACAATAGGAAACATTAAGAATTCATGTTTTTGGTGATGACTTCGTCTAAAGGCTGTAGAAAGGAAGTGACTGGCATGCTCCTCGCCAGCATTTGCTGAGATAAACGTAACATATATAATAATGCATGTTCTAATAGTACATTCTGAGGAAGCACCAGAAGAAATAATAATGGAATCCAAAAGGCATTTTCACACAGTGTTGGTACATATATCAGTCCACGATCACATGACTTGGGAGTTGTACAAATGTTTATGCATCATTTTGAACAGGTTTATCAGTCTCAATGCTTTCAGGTGTTGAACACCAGATTTATCAAACTTATCCATGTGAAACTTAAAACTGGTTTACCACTAGTTAATACAGACTCACGTGAACAATCATTTCCTGTGAGTGCCTATTCATTAGACAAACAGAGTGCTAGGAAACAGAACTGCTGTGTCATTCGGGCGAGCCCTCCAACCACTCTGGGCTGTGGTAACTGCATCTGTAAAGCAGAGGGCGTGGATTGCTTGATGGCCGGTTTCCTGTTAACACTAAAACTTTATTTACTGTTATTTTGTGTAGTTATTTTCCTAAATTCTGTTTGGGAGAATTGTACTAAACTAGAAAGTTTTGAGATGGTGTAATATGTCTTGAAAAGCTTTAGAAATGTTTTCTTCCAAATTATTTCCAATCTTCCTCTCATATTTGCCCACTTCCATGTTTACTAACCGGGTGATAAATAAGTCCATTTTCTCCTACCCCTTAACTTATGTATAATTATGTATTTGTATACTTGTTATTCTACTTCTATTTATATCTTTCCAATCTGTTACAAAGTAATCTCTTGAGAACAAGATGTCTGTCTGTGTTGTTTTCGTAGTTCTCAATGTACTTAGCAAAGTGTTTCTTCATGCGATGCAGTCGTTAAATATGTTTAATAAACTAATGCCTGAAGGTGTCCCTTGAGTGTGAACTTCAGCCTATGCCCCTCCCAGCCATGGCCACACTCACTAAGGCTGTGGAGGTGGCATTATCTGAAATCTGGATTAGAGAATTCCTCCACTCTTGCCTTTACCCCGTTGCTCTAACCCGTTTCAGAAATCCTCTGCTCTTGCTTTCTACCCTCTTGGCTCTGAGAATTGGTTCACCCTCCTTGTTTTGTTCCATTTAGTTTTGGCAACTGTTCCCAGACTGTTTACCTTGTTTACTGACCTCAGAAACCCCAAAGACTTGTCTGTACTAATTGCCTCCACCTTCTTTGGCTCCAAATTCCAAATCATTGCCCAGACCAGGCCTTTGAGACACCACCTGCCCCATCTTACAGAAAAGAGATCATATTTGATTTCTTTGGACAACATCCATCTTATCAGGTTCATCCAAAACTCAGATGTATTTCTAATGGACACTTCAAGCCCAGAATGCAATAATGTTAAATAGTTTCTAGCTGTGAAGGTGAGGGGAACATTCATTCTGTTCTCAATGTCTACATTGAGAATAATGCAGTAAAGAAAAGGATGCACTTCTTAATACGATACATGGAAAATAATTAAGAATTAAGGAAGATAAGCTATAACTGAATTATGGAAACAGCATTAAAAAGAACTGCAGAGCTTTAAACAGAAAATCTAATAAAAATCCTCACTTGATGTAAATCCTTTATGAAATATTGCTGATACATGATCATTCAGATTCTGTATTATTTCCAGAAATAAAGAGCTAAGTAAGTCAATCTCTTAGGAATTTCATATTGAATGGAAATCTTCATTCAGTGATTTCCACGATGTTTGTCCTAGCTCAGTCCTTTGAAATTGCCAGAAGAAAAAGTCTTCTTTCTTTTCAGTTAGATAGCTTTCTTTTCTCTTTTCCTTTTTTTTTTTTTTTTTTTTTTTTTTTTGAGTCTCACTCTGATGCCCAGGCTAGAGTGCAGTGGCGCAATCATAGCTCACTGTAGCCTCAACCTCCTGGAATCAAGCCATCCTCCCACCTCAGCCTCCCGAATAGCAAGGACTACAGACATGCACCACCATGCCCAGCTAATTTTTGTACTTTTTGTAGAAACAGGGTCCTGCTATGTTACCCAGGCTGGTCTCGAATTCCTGGGCTCAACTGATCCTCCTGCCTCAGCATCCCAAACTGTTGGGATTACAAGTGTGAGCAGCTGTGCCCTGCCAAGATAACACTTTAAATACTGTAAGATGACCCTGACAGCCCCTACTACTACCACCATCTTTGTGTGTGTGTGTGTGCGTGTGTGTATGTATACATGCCAACATGTACAGCTAATCATAAAAGCTTTCTGCTTGTTAATACTAAGGCAAATACATTCCATATATAATCTCCTTACTATAACTTGTAAAGTTATTTATTGGCCGCACTGAGCATTCATGTTTAACTTCTCAGAGCATGATACTAACAATGTGGCCTTTAAGCTTGAATTTTAAAATGCGACTAATGTTGATACATACCTCATACAGGTGTTGTGAGGCTTAAGTTAATTAAAGCCTGTTATGAGGATTGAATGAGGTAAAGTACAGAAACACAAGATATTTAACAAACTGCAACAATCATTAGCCATTAATATAATATTAACTGTTTCAAGCCAGGCATCCTCCATCTTTTGCCATTTGTTTAATTATAGTCATATAATTAAATAATTATATTCATAAAATTATATAATTATGTCATTATTTTTAGAAATATACATTCAGTATAAAAATTAAAACAGAAAGAAGTACAACTAAGACTTAACATGTAGCAGAAAAATAAAGATAACATTTGGGGTATATCTGTTGAATTTTTCATTGGCGTATAATTGTTTATATAGATTAAGATTATCTAATGTGTATTCTGGGTTTTTGGCCTTAATCACAAGCATCTTTCTATGTTGTTGGGTACTCTATTTATAAGTCACTTTTTGATGGATGCATATTTCATGAAGTAAATATATTATGACTGTAGTAACTAATCCTGTTATCTGGACATTTACTTACTTTAAATATTTTACTATTGTACAACTATGTAACAAACATGTTTGTTCAAAAAGACTTCTCTGTTTTCAGTTTTTATTTGGATAGAAGCTCAGATTTTTTAGGAAAGACACAATCTTGTATACATATTTCTAGTTGGTATTATTAACCAAAATATAAGATTATATATGCACCTAGTTTACATTTGGGATATGTGTGTGCGTGTGCGTGTGTGCATGTGACTATTAAACGTCATTGTGTTGATTTTGTATTGATTTGATAGGTTCAATATTTCAATATAGTTCTCACAGTTCTGCAACTTCTACAAACATGATTTGTTTGTCTAAGTCTTTGTTCAGATTATTCATATGAACTATGAGGAAAAAATATCTTGGACAGATACTTCTGTCATGTCACTGGAGACGCTACTCCAGTTTGATGTTGATCCATTAATCAAAACTCTGTGACCATTGTTCGAACAGCTACAAATTCACTAGCTATACTATTATTTAGTCTACATGTCTCTATATTACCAATAACAGATGGTAAAACTCCTTCCAAATATGCCATCACAGGTAGATTCATTTTGCATAAGTTCAAATAATTATATAGAACTAGAAACTAGGTAAATTTTAGAAGCAACCATTTAAAAATAGCTATTATCAGGTAATATGAATTAATAATTGATCTGTCTCATTTCAAGTAGACATTTATTCATATAATATTTAGAGATAACTTATTAGGGACCTTGTCCTACATCTCATGTTTCTAAACAATTGTGTATTTCTAAACAGAAAAAAAAAAATAATGACTTTGGCTGAAAAATCAGGTTTATTGTTGTAGAAACAAAAGCATAGAAAAGTATTTTTAGGTAATTTGCTTTTTAAGTATAAAAGCATGAGCAGTTGCGTAGATGAATGGATGGGTGGACAGATGGGTGGGTGGATGGATGGATGGATGGATGGATGGATGGATGGATGGAATATCATGTCCAAAAAATGTATAGCATGTTAAAGTTTTCATGGTCAATAGTACATTGTTCTGTGTTCAGGGAGTTTTACTTGTGGGTTGAGAGGCAAGTCTTATCAAAGTACATGTTTGCTAGAAGAATCAGCTCTTATCCGTCAGTTTTGAGTACTATATAATGGCAGCATTGTTTTGTTGCACTGCTTAATAACTGAAATATGTCAATGGATAGATTGTATTCTTAGCAAATATAGTTCTTCACAGACCAGAAAAAATGTCAAGTAAAATTAGACTGCAAATGTTAGCTTACCATTACAATATGATTTGTTCTTTTTCATGGCACTACCCAAAAATAATTCTAAAAGCATTACTCATCCTTTATTATGATGCATTAACAAGGTTCACAAAATTAAGGGAGATTTTTCTTACCTTTCTGATATTTGGAAATAGCCTCCTTATCCAGCAAGTTACAAAAACCATGCAATTTTTCTTACCACTATTTCTAATTTGAGTTGTCTTTATTCTAATTTTCCTTCAGTTTATTATCTAGAAGTTAAGATTTCTTATACATTTCTCCTACATAGTATATCATGAAAAGCATACTAAAAGGGGAAAAGGTAACTTGCAATGGGTAATCAGATGTTAAAGCTACTAATCAGTGTTAAAGCTCATTTTTAATACTTTCGTAAAATGAGAAAGTAATTGAAACCACTAGAAAACCACAAGAGACATTTTTTACAGATTCTATTTGTATAAGAAAGACTGTAAAGTTACGCAAAACAAAGGCAGATTCTTTAGTTGTCATTTTCTTCCACTGTAATGATGTCCACTACATTGTCATTCATGGCAGAGTAAACAAGCATTTACACATTGTGAAAACGCTGCATATGAAGAAAAGTTAAGACAAAACACTAACATCTATTGAGCACCTACTATGCATCAGCATTTATACAGTTTGCATTACTTTTAATTCTCGCAAAGCTTTGTGAAGTGATCACAATTAGAAGCTTAAAGGGGCTGAGCTACCTTCCCAAGGCCTCATAGGTAGGTAGTGGCACATCCTAGCTCCACCTTCAAAATTCGAGCTCTTTCTCACCCACCGGCCACCTTTTGCTCCCTGTAGCTGACTGCCTTTCAGTCTTTCATGAAGCAAACCAAAAACCACTAAGATGTTGTGAAACATCTTAAGACATTTATAAAGATTTATAGTCATTCCTATTATCACTGTGATTAAAACAAGCAATATTAATCTTAACAATGATGGTGCTTTTGAGGCTTTTTTTTTTTCTGAGACAGAGTGTCACTCTGTCACCCAGACTGAAGCACAGTGGCACAATCATAGCTCACTGCAGCCTCAGACTCCTCTGGGCTCAAGGGATTCTCCCACCTCCACCTCCCAAGTAGCTGGGACTACAGGTGAGCACCAGCACAGATTTTGAGGGCTTTTGTTTTGTTTTGTTTTGTTTTGTTTTGAAACAGAGTCTCACTCTGTCACCCAGGCTGGAGTGCAGTGGCGTGATCTTGGCTCACTGCAACCTCCACCTCCCACGTTCAACCAATTCTCTGCCTCGGCCTCCCAAGTAGCTGGGATTACAGGCAACCGCCACCATGCTCAGCTAATTTTTGCATTTTTTGTAGAGACGGTGTTTCACCATGTTGGCCAGGCTGGTCTCGAACTCCTGACCTTGTGATCCATCCGCCTCAGCCTCCCAAAGTTCTGGGATTACAGGCATGAGCCAGATTCTGAGCTTTTAAGTTGCCTCTCTCAGAACCCTTAATAGTATCTAGAACACAATGACACTGAGTTTCTCTTCACAACCCAACAACTAACTTTTAGGGTCACAATGTAACACATTAGCACAGGATGGGGTAAACATCAAGATTGACATGCAGCCTTTCTCTAGGCTTTAAGAAACCCTACATCTTCATTTGTTAGCACCAGATTAAGAGGAGAAATCAACTCCAAATTTCAATGTAATTTGTGAAAGCTATTTTAAGACTTCTAATCAAACAAATCTCTCTTAAATCAAAACTATGGCAGCACCATGAGTGAAAGATCCAAATTATTCTTTGTCTCTTCTTTGTAATCTTTCTCTAATCTTTGCTTCTCATTTATTTAACAAACATTTATTATGTGTTTACTATGTCCCTCGAATTTTGCTGGAACCATTTTTTAGTCTCTGGTAAGAAAAACTAGTAAAACTGAAATATTAGTAATACTAGAAAAAAATGTACTTTCAACACATTGTTAAAATTTATCAGTCATGCTGAAGGATAACTTGTTGACAACAAAGAAAAGTTTCTTAACAAATTAAATAATAATGATGATAAACAGATGATGGATAGGTATCAATCTTATATCTAAAAAGGAAATTAAATTTAGAGTCATGTCAATTAGACATGGCAAGAACAGTACCAACATTATGTCTGGTGTTTTTATTTAACATTTTCTTGAAATTTTGACTAATTTCAAAAAGTTATAAACCTGTAATTATATGTTGTTATTAGGAAAGATAAGAGAAAATTATGATAATTTACAATTGATACTGTTGTGTACCTAGAACTTCTCCACCCAAAAAATCAGTACATAAATGTGAAAATAAGAGAACTCAATAAAATGATGAAAGATAAGATCATTTTTTCAGCTGTTTATTTCAGAAACTTTTACATCTATAAGAGTCGAAAGAGTAGTACAATGAACACTTGCATTTTTAACCATGATTCACCAATTGTTAAAATTTTGCTACATTTGCTTTTGTTCTCATTTGATTCATATTTCTATATGTTTGTGCATTTTTCTCTCTCTTGTTTTATTTTTTGGCTAAGGCATTTGAAAGAAAACTGAAGACATCACAACACTTGATTTCTAAAACTCCAGCATGTATACAAAAGTATTTTAAAAGTTGATATCGTCTCATAGGTTAAAAAAAAAAAACTAGTTAGAATGCAAAATGAAAAATGTATCATTTGCAATAACAACAAAAAATTAATGTCTTAGTCCATTAGGGCTGCTCTAACAAAATGCCAGAAACTGGGAAGCTTATAAACAATAACAATTGATTTCTTCTAGTTCTGGATGCTGGGAAGTTTAAGATCAAGGCACCAGCAGATTTAGTGTCTTGATGGTTCACAGATAGTGTCTTCTTGCTATGTCTTCACATGGTAGAAGGGCAAGGCAGCAGTCTGGAGCCTCTTTTATAAGGTCATTGTATTAGTCTGTTCTCACACCACTAATAAAGACATACTTGAGACTGGGTAATTTATAAAGGAAAGACGTTTAATTGACCCACAGTTCAGCGTGGCTGGGGAGACCTCAGGAAACTTACAATCATGACGGAAGGGAAAGCAAACACGTCCTTCTTCACATGGTGGCAGCAAGGAGAAGTGCCAAGCAAAAGTGCCAAGATCTTATAAAACCATCAGATCTTGTGAGAACTCACTCACTATCATGAGATCAGCAGCATGAGGGTAACCACCCCCAAGATTCAATTACCTCCCACCAGGTCTCACCCACAACACGTGCGAATTATGGGAACTATAATTCAAGATGAGATTTGGGTGGGGACAGAACCAAACCATATCTGTCACTAATTCCATTGATGAGGGCTCCACCTTTCTGACCCAATGACCTCCTAAAAGGCCTTACTTCCAACCACTTCTAGAGATTGGATTTCAGTAGATGAATTTGAGGAGCATGCAAACATTCAGACCATAGTAATAAATGGCCTTATTGAGAAATGCATTAGACCTAAATGAAAAAAACTATTAAAAATTTACTAAAATACATCTAAAAAATTATATTCCAGGATAAAAGACAACACATAATGTAATACCATTTTCCCAGATTAATTTATATATATATATATATATAAAAAATACAAAACCCAATCAGAATTGTATTGTGATATTTTTTAAAACAACAAAATATTTCTAATGTTTATCAGAAAGAAAGATCAGGCAAAAATCTGACGTATAGCTTTGAAAAGAAGTATGTAAAGAAGACTAATCCCACATTTAGGCTTCCTAGTGAACTAGAGACCATAAATTCTGAATTAGCACCAAATTTGAGTCTCAATATATCACTACAACTTGTTTGACCTCTGAAGAGTGATTTAACTTCTCAGAATTTCAGATTTCTCATCTATAAAACAGATGTGAAGATACCTGTCTTGCATAGCTATATGAAGATTCCAAGCAACCCACTTTAAAAATCTAGCATAATCTCCAGACAATGAAGAAATATTCAATATCTGTTTTAGAGGTTATGTTTTGGTCTTTGGAGACTATAATCAATTTGGATCCAAAATAAATTTCAGCTTTATGTAAAGATTATTACCAAAAAAATGTATAAAATTTAAAAATTAAAAAGTAAGGAAAGATAAATTGTATAAAAAGAAAAAGAAAATATAAATTATATTTTTATTTTTAATTTATCAAATCCCTGGAATAAAGACTTTTACCTTAAGAGTGACGTAATATGCCAGGCGTGGTGTGGCCAACATGGTGAAACCCCATCTCTACTAAAAAATACAAAAATTAGCTGGGTGTCGTGGCACGTGCTTGTAGTCCCAGCTACTTAGGAGGCTGAGACATGAGAATCACCTGAACCTGAGAGGCGGAGGTTGCAGTGAGCTGAGATCACACCACTGCACTCCAGCCTGAGCAACAGAGTGAGACTCTGTCTCAAAAAACAAAAGTGATGTAATAAATTATTAAAAAATTATGCATAGAAAAATTTCTGGAAGAAAACATATCCAAATTCAGTCATGCACTGGACTACATATATGATGGTGGTCCCATAGGATTGCCGTGGAGTTGAAAGATTTCTACTGCCTAGTGGTGGTAGCCATCTTAACATTGTAACACAAGGAATAACTCACATGTTTACAGTGACACTGATGTAAACAAATCTACTATGCTGTCAGTCATATAAAAGCATAGCACATACAATTATATAGAGTAGCTAATACTTGATGATGATAGTAAATGACTATGTTACTAGATCTATGTATTTACTATACTTTTTATGATTAGTGTGTTCTCGTCTCATAAAAAGAAAGTTCACTGTAAAACAGCCTCAGGCAGGTGCTTCAGGAGGAATTTCAGAAGCAGGCATTCTTATCATAGGAGATGACAGCTCTATGTGTGTTATTGCCCCTGGAGACCTTCTAGAAGGACAAGATGTAGAGATAGAAGACAGTGATATTGATGATCTTGAACCTGTGTAGGCCTAGGCTAATTTGTGTGTTCCTTAGTTTTTAACAAAAAGTTTGAAATGTTAAAGAAAAAACTGAAGAGAAAAAAGCTTATAAAATAAAGATATTAAGAAACAAAATATTTTTGTACAACTGTAACAATGTGTTTGTGTTTTAAGCTGTTACTTAAAAAGAGTCAAAAAGTTTAACATTTTTTTAAAGTTTACAAAGTTAAAAAGTTAAAGGAAGCTAAGGTTAATTTATCATTGAAGAAAGAAAAAATACATTTTATAAATTTAATGTAGCTTAAGTGTACAGTGTTTATAAAGTTTAGAGTAGTGTACAGGAATGTCCTAGACCTCCACATTCACTCTCCACTCATTCAGTGACTCACCCAGAGCAACTTCCGGTCTTATAAGCTCCATTTGTGATAAGTGCCTAATACAGGTATCCCATTTTTGTGTGTTTTATACTGTATTTTTACTGTATCTTTTCTTTTTAGATCTGTTTGGATATACAAACTCTATTATATTATAATTATCTACAGTATTCAGTACACTAACATGCTATATAGGTTTGTAGCTTAGGAACAGCAGGCTATACCATATAGACTAGGTGCATAGTAGGCCATATCATCTAGGTTTGTGTAAGCACACTCTGTGATGTTCACACAGTGACAAAATCACCTAATAATGCATTTCTCAGAACATATTCCAATTGTTAACCAATGCATGACTGTACATTCATCTCTGAGTAAATACTCGAATGAATGAATGAGTTGATTGACTGGAAGTAAGTTTCTAAGCTGGTGAGAAATCTGATGAGAAGGCTGACAGCTGTGGGAAGGATGGACTGGTACAGAACATAAAGAAGAGACATCAGGAGGCCATTGCACAGGTAATAAATGACAGACCTGCTTTGTGAAAGTGTGACTAGAGCTAGAAGCATAAGTCAGCTAATCTGCTGTGTGCTTGAAGCCAAATTATAATATCAGTCCCTTAGCTCTTTTACAGTGCCTCTAGTTTACTACTACTGTCTGTTTTCTCATTACTCTTCACAGAAGCCAGCGTATCATTTCTTATCTGTTCAGTACCTAGGCAATGCTTGGCATAAACAGGGGGAGAATAAATAAGAAGAAAGAGGTACAGAGAAGGAGTCAGAAAGAAAAGGAAAGAAGGAAATCAAAATAGGAAAGAGAAAAGGTGGGAAAGAGAAACAAAAGAGAAAAATGAGAGAGAAGAAAAGACAGCCAAAAAAGAAATAGGTGAGAAAAATACATAGGGACAACTAAAATACTTTATGGGTGAGAAAAAGAGTTGAAGAATTTTTTACTCATAACTGAAATAGTGCCTATTCATGTGAGGCAAATCATCAGGAAAGTTTCATTTATGGTTACTTCAATGATTTGCACTTAATTCCTATTAAGTTTCCTCCTGCCTTTCCTCCTTGTCTCAATTTCTTTTGCTTTTATGGAGTGAATCAGTCAGCAGGTAGATTTCCCACATACAGTCAATGGACCATTACTGCTACTAGACTCATGTGGGCTCATGGTCCCCTCTAGCTCATAGGGGCATCGCTCAAGTTTCCAAGTTGCCCTCAGTCCTGGTGCAGAAAGAAAACGCTTCCCATTCCAGCCAACATTTTTCCTATGCTATTTCAATTCACACTTTAAATAACACGAGTTAATAAGAGTATTGAACAACTTGGTCAGTACCAAGGGGCTAACACTGCTATTATTTGCTAAAGGCAATATAATTTGATCTGGTACATTTCCATTTACTTAACTATAGATCCTTATTCTCAGTACCGAATATAAATATCTTCTTGCCTGCGGGGAACAGTTTTTGGAAAAGATGTTATTTTTATCTATTTGAATAACTCGGGAAAAGAATATAGATCATCACCTCAGATTTAAAAAAAAAAGAAAAAGGGAAAAGTTTTATTTTCATGAGCCCACTGACCACATCATTTACTAGTGTTGGCAAGGGTGCAGCACCTCATAAGCAAAAATAGCCCTGCTGTCACCCTCAAGAGGTTATGTTTTATATCCAGCACATTTGAGGAGTGTTGTTTATTACAGCTTGGTAAATATTTTTAAGGACTTATTTTGATGGAAGCTGTGTTCCTTCTTCTTCTTCTTCTTCTTCTTCTTCTTTTTTTTGAAACAGAGTTTTGCTCTTGTTGCCCAGGCTGGAGTGCAATGGCATGATCTCGGCTCACCACAACCTCCCCCTCCACCTCCCAAGTTCAAGCGATTCTCCTGCCTCAGCCTCCCGAGTGCCTGGGATTACAGGCGTGCACCACCACACCCAGCTAATTTTGCATTTTTAGTAGAGACAGGGTTTCTCCATGTTGGCCAGGCTGGTCTCAAACTCCTGAGCTCAGGTGATCTGCCCACCTCCGCCTCCCAAAGTGCTGGGATTACAGGCATGAGCCACTACACCTGGCCAGAAGCTGTGTTTCTTCTAAGAGAGGTTTATAGGGATATTGTAGCAGCCTAGCCTATGCAAATCAGTAGCATTTATGAGCTGGAAAAGGACAGGCAGGCATGAAGTTGTGCATGACATCCAGTGAAAATGTACAACTTTTGCCATTCAAATTGCACATGGATATCTAAGAGAAGTTATTAATTCTCTTAAAGCACTTGTCTTCCTGGTGCCTCTGTGAGATACTACTGCACCTCTTGTGTGTGTATGCTCTTATTCAAGAAAACATTATAGGCAGAATCTTAAATTCTCAAAAGATAAAAATTGAAGATTAATTACGTACAATTCAAAAGAACTTTTTAACATAAATGTTTTAATAGATGGCTCCCTTAGTGCATTTAAGATATCATTTGGTATACAGAACTGTGGCCTACATGCAATCTATCAAAATCACATCCACTGGGAAAAGTGAGGTTTATCAGTAAGTAGTATTTAAACAATATGATCAGAATGCATTCAACAAAAGTATGAAAATAAATGAAACCACCTTCAAACTTATTCATTTTTGAATTTCAAGATCCTTGACCAGTATACAGTGCAGACAAGTATTAATTGAAATTTGCACATAGAATTTAAAAGAAGAATCAATATTTTCTTCTTGCATAATTGAAAGACTATTCGATTATTAGCTAGATTACTGACCATGGGCACACTGGACATCAGCTCCCAAACCTATCCCTATCCTTTGAGACTAACGTAAGGTTTGGGGCCAGGTGCACTTCAAAAACAAAAAAATTTCTAATATACCCATAGTCCTTAAAGTGTGGTTTGCAGACCAACAGCATAAGCATCACCTGGGAATTTGCTAGAAATGCAAATTATCAAGCTCCACCCCATACTTCATAAACAGAGACTCTGGGAGGGTGGTCCAGAAACCTGTGGTTTAACAAGCACCCTAGATGATTCTGAAACGCACTGAAGTTTAAGAAGTACTGAGATAAACTATAAAGAGATTCCTAATCTATGCATACATCAGTTTACTGCTTCATACAGTTATTTTCAAACTCTTTTCTGGAATGCTAATTTATGTCCCACGGTCCTCTGATGCGGAGTTGTGAGGAGTGAAGAAATACAGCCGGGCGTGGTGGCTCACGCCTGTAATTCCAGCACTCTGGGAGGCCGAGGCAAGCGGATCACGAGGTCAGGAGATTGAGACCACCCTGGCTAACACAGTTAAACCACGTCTCTACTAAAAAATACAAAAAATTAGCCAGGCATGGTGGTGGGCGCCCATAGTCCCAGCCACTCGGGAGGCTGAGGCAGGAGAATGGCGTGAACCCGGGAGGTGGAAATTGCAGTGAGCCGAGATCACTCCACTGCACTCCAGCCTGGGTGACAGAGCAAGACTCCGTCTCAAACAAAAACAAAAGAAAAGAAAAGAAAAAAAAAAAAGGAATCTAAGGGGGAAATCTGTTTTAGAAGTATGATTGAAGATAACTACAGTGCTTGCAAGTGCAGATGTGTAGTAGGTAATTGCAATTACACGTACTGAATACAGGAGCAAGAGCAGGACTGACAGGAGGAACCAGGGAGAAAAGAAAAAAGGAGAGTGGAGTGAAGGAGGAGAGGCAAGAAGGAAAGAAAAGGGAGACTGTAGTTTCAGTTAAAAAATAATTTACAAAATATATACAACAATCAAAATGAATGAATTTACGGTGTGGATATTCATAATGCAGCAATAAAGAAAATCTTAGTAATTTTATATTAAATGAAAAAATGTCACAAATGTCTACATAAAGCATGATTTTTAAAGCTAAAAATAATGAAGAGAAAATATAAATATGCTTTTTAGAAATACAGTTAGATGGGATAAGATGATATAAGAAGCAAAGCAAGAGAACAGTGAACACAGGACTTGGGATGGTGATTGTGTTAGGTAAGGAAAGACAGGTGAGGGGACTGAGGAGAACCACATAGCCAGACAGAAGTTACTGTCAAGGTCTCAACTTTTGTGTTGAAAAGTGGATTCATGACTGACTGTGTAACACACTGCGTGAATGAATACATTTACAGGGCCATAAGTGGATTAACGATGACCAAAGATTATTGGAGTCCAATTTTATGTACCTGATGTCCATTAAAATATTATAAAAATTCTAATAATGGAATTATGAAAAATGCACTTGAAACTATCAACAAAATCATTCCGAAAATAAGATTGCTTCATTATAATATGTTATGTTAAAGACAGTAATAAATAAATTAATGTCCTTACATAGAAATTTATTATACAGTCCTCATCTATGAGTTGTTTATATTTAACAAAAAAGGAAATATAACAAATTCCAGTCCTAGGCAAGAGGGACAAAAATACAATGTGTCTTCAAGACCTTGCTCTGCCATTTTTTGGTACCATTTTGCTTCCAAATTTATCTGATTCCTAGATTTTCAGGACTTTCATCTACGCGGAGTGCAGATAGAGGGGTCACTAACATTGGTTACCCTAACACATTGTATTGGTTTCAACCACTTCCATCAAACCCAATCTTGTCTGCGTCTATTGCCTGAGGCCTTTCTGCTGCTGCATAACCATGAGCAGCAATTGTTCAAATAGGCTAATGAATCGTTACAAACTAACTAGCTACCAGCTACTACTTAACTCCTCTTCAAGGGATGGCTTACGCTGGTTGAAATGTATAGCTCCTTTATAGACCCTTATGGATAAATGAATATTTGGAATTTGGAACTCTGTGGCATGCTGTGGAGGAAGATATTTTTCATCAGAGAGACTTCTTCAAAGCATACCACCTAAAGAGCACTCTATCTTATTACATGTGAGATTGACCAGTAGGTAATTTTCATTAATACAGGTTATTTCAAATGTATGTATGAGTCCTAGGTGGTGATGGAAGCTGAAACAATTCAGTCTAGAAGGCTGGACCAGGTTACTACTAAATCACTTAAATTCTGTGGAATAATCACATGCCAGTGGGACCAAAGACATTTCCCCATATTTACGTCTTTTCTCATTAGGCTTTAATTGAAGAATGCACAAATATCCTGTTTCTTAAGTTACATGGAAAAGGACAGGTCATACTAAATGAATAGACTTGATCTAAATAGACCCCAATTTAGAAGCAACATTGTTTGAAAACATAGATTGGTTAGACTTGCATTTTCTTTTTACCCAGCACAATGAAATGAGAAATAGATTCTGTTAAATCAGAGATAGCTACATGGATAGATATAGATGTATAGATAACAGATAGATAGATACAGATACATTACCTAATAATACATAAAAATATTTAATTATATTCACTTTCAAAGAAATGCCATCTAAAAATCACAATATTATACTCTTAACTGTCTTGACTCAAATATCTTTAGGCACTCAAACCATAATCATCTCTTTCTCCATCATACATGAGGGCAAATTCCTTCAGGGTAGAAAACAAATGTTTCCCCTACTTATGAAAACAAAAACACTAAATAGATTTAGTTCAAGATGTTGGAAAAAGGAATTTCTCTTTGCACTAAAATCAGATGATCAGACTTTTAGGAAGTTATGCACGAGCTAAGAACATATTTGTAATAGAAATTACTTAGCAAATGGAACCAAGATTTGAAGTGGCATGGGCATGCATTACTTCCACAAGAAAAAAAAAAAAAAGAAAGTGTGATCGTTTATTCACAGGCACAGATTCAAGCCAGATACCCATAAAAAGTTAATGGGAGAACTCACAACCTCGTAAAAAGCTGTAGAAGAGCATCCTGCCCCGCATCAAATCACCATACACATCCTGAGTGTGTGGTATACGTTATATGTCTTAGAGGATAGAAATTATGCATATAAAAGGCTACTGGTAGGTTAAATTACAGATATTCAGTAGCTTGGATATCTATCATATTTAAGGCACCTTAATCTCAGCATTTTTTATGAGAACCCCGTCAAATATAACTCAAGAACTTATTGTTAATGTTTTCTTGTTAGCCTGAATTTATAGGAGATGCAGATGAAATTTGTTCCAGATCGCCAAGGAAGATTAGCCTTTCTCTGACACACTCCTCAAAATCCTTCCAGACTTGACTCACTACTCACCATGGTGGCATATCACCTCCAGATACCAAAATCTGTATTGGTTATCTACGGCTGCGTAAAAATTTTCCCAAAACAAAACTTGGTGGCTTAAAACTGGTTCTGTGGTTAGAAAGCCAGGCTTGGCTTAGATGGGTTCCCTAACAAGGTTTCTCACAGTGTCGCAATCAATGTGTTGTGATGGACATCCTAAGGCAAGACCAAGGGAAAATGGACTTTCAAGTTGGCTCATTGGTGAGCAGCTGGTGGTGGGCCTCAGGTCTTCACTGGCTATTAGCATGGCACCAGTTCCTTGCTATCTTGTTCTGTCTACTGGGCCACTCGCATCATGGTACCTTGTTTTTCTCAGGGCAAGGGCTCAGAGAGAGAGCCGGCAAGATGGAAGTCACCATCTCTTTGTAACCTTATCTTGGCAGTGATATCTCCTCACTTTTGCAGTGTTCTCTTCATTAGAAGAGGGTCACGGTGCCCAGCTCACACGTGAGTGAAGACCCATTACATAAAGCTGTGAATTCCGGGAGGTGGGAATCTTAAAGGAGTCATTGTACAGGCTGCCTGTTACAGAGATCTTCTTGTACTGTAATGAAGGAATTTGTCACACATTTCTAGTTGTCCATGAATTGTACCAAATTTCTGAATACAATGCATTGGACCGTAGCACTGTGTCTACATCTAGATTGTTAATTATATCTAAGACAGTCTATCTATAGAGTTTAAAAGATCATGCAAAAGTGGATCTAACTATGTATAGATGGTAAGGTAAGAGGTCCCTGAAGAAATGACTTTTCAACTATGGCCTGAAGGGTAGTGCAGTCAGTGATGGTTGCGTGGAGGTTAGGATGCAGGAAGGAAGAGCTGAATTTAGAAAACAAAGGAGAAAAGAAGAATCCTATTCAGAACCCTGTGTTTGTTGGTGACTACTTTTTCTTCCTCATGTTCATCTTTTGTGCCAAAATCTATTAACTTATTGTAGTAATTTAAGAACAGATTTATCCACTTTGATACAGTTGAAGAACCTAAAGTTTAATGAGTTTGGAACCCCAGTGATTTGAAAAAGAATGTGAGGAAGAAGGAGAATGAGGGAGAGGGAGAGAGAAGGAGACAGAGTAGGAAGATGAAGGAGAGGAAAAATTGTGAGGCAGAGAACCAAGATAAGGAAATTATGTTTCAGTACATTCCTTTGTCTTCACTTCTGAAAGATTCTATACAGGTAGAGGAGAGAGTCTGCAAGAACACGCACTAGAGTATTTCATGGTGAAAAGTCACTGTGGGGTTAATCAAATTGGAGTTCAATTCACAGTCAATAATACAAACCCAACTATCAAATAAGGGAGCTGCTGGAAATCAGAATCAGTACCCCTGAAGAAAGTTAAAAACAAAACAAAACAAACATGAAGGCTAGCCACCATCCAGAATGGAGGGAGAAGGAGGGAAGGTATCTGAGGTGACAAAGGTAGAGGAAAGCTTACATAGGGTGAATAAGGAGAGCCCAGTGATTCCAGCTCCTTGAAGATGGAGAGAATGTCTGAGTGCCTTATCATATTTTTCTGTACCAGCTTTTTACATTTCAGATGTTGTTGGTATTTCTGTCTCCATCTGAATGTAGTTCACAGGTGAAATCCTTCCAGTGCAGGTCACCTACTTACAGAGTTCTGAAATACAAAACCATTTTGGCCCTCATCTCACTCTACAGACCTGACAATCAGCACTGGTTTGCCAGCTGTAGCCCTGGGTTTCCCTGGTTATTCTGTATCTAACCGGTTCAATTGCACACACTTCCTAATAACTCCTGTCTCCCACTGACTTGCTCTTGGACCAACTAATGGAGACAGAAAATATCTACTGCCATGTTACCTAGAGTGTGTCCCATGGAGCAGAAGTCCATGTTTTATTGGGCAAAAAATAACTTTCAGAGTCAAAAATGTTTATTTATAATAGGAGCATTGAATAAGCCAATGCACATGGTTAATTTCAAAGAGGAAAATATAAATGTATTATTTTTCAAAGGTATTTAACATGAGGATACACTTTTTCCTGATGAACTGATGGTGTTGAAAGGATTCTCCCTTTGGAAATGTTGATCATGTATAGCTTTATATTCTGTAAGTGCATTGTAGGTTTGGTGATGTTTGATTGACAATTAAGATCGTAGTGATCTAGAGGGTTACCAGGATGTCTTGGCCAGTAGTTGTAAAGACAGAAATGATACGATAATTTCTTAATCAGCTCTCTTGGACATGAAAATAAAACAGAAGCTTCCCAATCTTGGAAGATTTTTTTCATGATTATGTTGAAGAGGAATTTTTGTTGTCATCTGAGCAACATTTTCTACTCTTTACTTGGTAGATACCTTGGCAATCCTGGTTTCTGATCACAACAGTGCACTTAAATAAAACTTATAAACATATACACGTTTCTGGTGTCTTCAATAGTAGTTTCAGTGGATCTTATACACACTTTCACATATGATCACTCACATTAAAAAACAATAGCAAAAATGACTAAATCTTTATGTATAATATCTAATCCCTTGGTAAACTTCCTTTGGGCCAGAACGTTTTGATATAGCTTTTTCTTCATACCATGCCAGTACGGTAAATAATTAAACACACTGTCCATTTAATTTCAGAGCATGAATAAATTCTATAATGGATAGATCCCAAATTTTAGTCAGAGCAGGAGTTTTGTCACTACAAGGACCATGATAATAGAGTAAGAAATTTCAAGTCCATAAAATGTCAGAGTCCAGAGGAAGAGCAGAGCTTCTTTTCAGAATCTTCTCCTTCAGTACACTTAATGCTATTAAGAATCTTTCAGTGTTTATTTTACTGACTATACTGCTTTCTGGAAAACAACCAATTCACAAAGTAGTTCAAAGGTTAGTTACAAGATAAACTAATAGCTATGCTAAGCTATTACTTTGTAGAGCCAATAAAAAAAGAAATAAACTGTATTATTTTCACAGTCTAGATGGTCAGCCCCAACAATGCCAAATCAATAATAAAACATTTTTATTTAAACTTCCCCCTCCTTTCCCCTCTCTGCTTGTGAAATTTTATCCCAACAGGGAAATCTCCTTGGAATATACCGTAAATATAAAAAAGCAAGAATGGACAATGTAATAAATGTTTTATTTTCATTTGTTAATAGATGGTGAAGTTCAGCTCACTTGTGGTTTGACCTTATTCTAGTACATAGACAATTTTTCTTAAAAATAGCTTTCCTATAACGCCAGCCATCTCAAACTTCTGCACTCACCCCAGGGAAATAGCTCTATCATGCACACACACAGACACAGAAAAATAAACAGTAATTGCAATATAACATTATTTCATAGATCTTTATATGCTACGATGAAAATCGTATGGCCCCAAACATTACAGTCACACATATAAGGACCTGATAAAATTCATGATCCCACATATCCTGTACACTACGGCATCAGATAAAATGTTTTAGATGTTACACTGCGATATTAATGTTAATAAAATTGCTAATAATAAATGATAAATATTTAATTTTTATTGCAGTGATTTTCATCTAGGGTACACAGTGGGATCAGACCCAGGTACCTGTATTTTTTGAAGTTCCACAGGTATTCCTGAAAAAAAATTAAGTCTTAAAATCACCAACTTATTAAACCCTTATTGTGTGCTGAGCCCTGTGCTAAGTAAGTAATTTACATTCATTATCTCATTTAATTTTTATGACTATATTGGATAAGTTTTATTATCGCCATTTCACAGATAAAGATACTGACACTTAAAGGTTAAATAATTTGTTGAAGGTTTCCCAGAGCTGAGATTTAAACCTGGATTGTATAAATCTGTGTGAAAGTAAATATATAATTCTGAATTTTTATCATATAATTCCTCAAATAAATAAAAATAAGACCAAGAAAAACTAATATGAGTTAATGAAAATTCGCATTAAAATAGTAAATGGTCTCCCCAAATTGACTCCTTCTACACACCATTCCATAATTCACTCTCACTCTCCTCCAATCCATTTTCCATCCTGCAGCACGGTGATCATTTCAGAAGCCAGCTGATGGAGTTACCAAGGCCAAGAGCTCTCAACCGCATGGGATCATGTCTGGTTTTGCTCCCCAGTGTGTCCCTATCCTTGTCATGGTACCTAGTGCGTGATGGGAGATGAACAAATATCTGTTAAAAAAATAAATGTCACAGATGTATTTCCCAATAATTCTTTCTCGATAATTCTCACGCTCTTGTGTCCCAATTCTTTCTAAGTACTTCCTTGTCCCAACTCCACCTCCTTTCTTGACTCTCAGAGCCTCTGCCACTAGGTTCTCAGGTTCTGAGTGAGCACTTGTATCAAGCTTGATTCTCCAATCACAGACTGAACCGACCACTCTCTGATTTGCCCTTGGAGGCTCCAGATTGTTCTCTGAGCAGACCCCAACTCACCACATGGCACAGCAAGTGGGCAATAGAGGGAAGCAGAGACCCAGTGCTCCTGTTTCCAGATGGCCATTTAGACCACAGTACAGGAGCCCCTACCCCGCTGTGCGTCGTGCTGATACAATCCTTACATTAGGTTATTCTGTCCCTCCTTACTGAGTGAATTCCAGAAATGGGATGAGAGAAAGCAAATGCCCTTTATTTACATGGCTGTGAGTGCAGGCGAGGCTGGAGAAAACAGTGATACAAGAGATCTTTTTATCAGACTGATTTAAAGACAACCACGTAAATCACCTAAACTGGTGTCATAGGGATATTAAATGTGAACCCAAGTTCACGGAGCATGGTAAAGAATTAGTCCTATGTGACTCTGCCTACCTTTCAAGAGAAACAATAACTTATCCTCAGAACTTGGAGAGACACATCAACAAATGTCTCACAATTAATACGTATGGCCTAATGTTTTAGGACAAGGCAAATATTTAATTTGAACAAGATACGTAAAAGCTAGGAATTACTCTGGTGAAGAAAGATTTGGATGATGATGGACAATACTAGTGTGGTGCCTCAACAAAGACTTTTGCCTCTTGCATACTATTATGATTGCATGGTAATCTTACCCAGCTAGTGTTTTCTTAATGTCCTGGGGAGCCTGATCATTGTAAATTACCTGTGACATCTCATTAATCCTCTTTTTCCTCACAAACGCATAATTAATGGTAACATTGACAATAATACACAAATTAGCTAAGTGACGCTTTATGGTGTTGGTTTTGATTAACGTCAGGAACCCAAAAATGACATTAATGTAATGCAGATCCCAAAAGGCAGTCTGCACTTTGACCCCAGACATACATTTTGTTTGCACCATCACCAAGATTAATCCTCCTCTGGATGAAGATGAGACAAAACTCTGGCCACTGGCAGTGTGTGCTAGGCTGTTGGAAAACAAACCGCCTCAATTGCATTTGTTTAAGAAGGAAATCTTAATGCACAGAAAACAACAGCGTAGTGTCATTTCCTATTGTCTAGTTAGGACAAAGATAAATGAGCAACTGTCATGATTTAGATCAACTGCTTCTCTGGTAACTTCTATTATTTGCTTATTTATGAACTGGTGTTTAATTAAAAGTATACCTAGATATATAAACCACATGATAAAATAATTGAAATTCCTTTTGCTTTCACTATAAATGGTTTTTGGAAATCAAAACTGATTTTTATATGCATTTCAACCTGCAGGGCCTTTAAATGGTAAATTCTTATTAACCACGAGAGGGTAAACAAAATCAATGCCTGAGAAAATATGCTTTGTCTCTGACTTGAGTAACAAAGTAAAAACACTAGAAGAAATTTGGATAAAGTTCTTTACTTCACCAGTGGGGCGTCCTTGTAGACTCTGAGGAAGCTGATATAGAGTCCCTTTTTCCAAATTATAAAAGAGACAAACACTTTAAGTAAGTCGCAGTAGTGTCTACTGCTGCATCATCAACTTTGAAATTCAGGCTTAATCATGTGACTTTAATATAAACATGAACAGTTTCTTAATTATGATTTTCACAAATCCGAGTTAAGTACTGAATCTTTTTAACACTCCAAAGAGGTAGCATATGCTAATTTTTTAAAGATGCAACCTTCTATTTTCTTCATAACAGTTATTAATAGCAGAAAAATCTTCATGGTATACATTTTTTAAATCATAATAGTCTCATTTTTTATTAATTTAACATCTACTTATTAAGGCTATTTTTCAAAATGTTACTGCTACCAAACCACAACCTTGGCTAATGATCGTATTCCACTTCAAAAATGGAGTAAGAAGAAAAGCCATATTTTCATGCTTTGTTCTATTTTTCACATAAATAACTACCATCTATGGACAAAAATATGCAACATGTAAAGTGATGTCATAAAGATTTGAAATAAATCCACAAAAATTAGAAAGCAAAGATCACCAAAAGTATGAAACGTTGTGGGTATATTTGATTAAAAGATATTATTTTTGATTAAAAAAAGAGAATATCTTAAAAAGAAGATTTTGGTTGCTGTGGGTATGTATTTTCACTTATGATGCCTCTAATCCACTTCTCCCCCAAAATAAGAAAACAGACTGCCTTACAAGTGCTTGTCATAGCAGTTTAATTTTGAAGAATGCCTCCTCTGTCCCTGCTTGCAATATATTGTCTTATGACTACGTTTATCTTTTTGGTGTTTTTTTTTTTTTTTTTTGGTTATTTAAAGTTACAAGGAGCAAAATAATGTTTTTAGAGAATTTTTTTCTTCTCTCGTTTAAATATTATTTTAAAATCAAAAGCAGCTCATTTTTAAATCGACATATTAAGTGTTAGCTGCACCAACTTTCACCAGCACACAAACCCATTGTAAAGCAAACTGGAATTTAAGGGGCAATGGGGATTCCTACAGAGGTCATATTTTCACTCTGCCTAACTAACCCATAAATCGAGATTACAACAATAAATTATTTTTTATTATTTTGGCAGGAATAAGTACAGCCTTGAATTTTGAAAGATATTTGGGCTTAATTCGTATGTTAAATAGGTCGAGATAAACCGATGCTAGAAGAAATTGAAACTGGCCCAATTTTATACAGAAACCCAAATTAGGCACTCACCACCAAACAAATTAGTAATTGATAAATTTACTATAGTAATGTAATTTCTTTACACTGCAAAACCAAAGAAATAGGATGATTGAAACCTTCAAATCTTAAAAAAAAAAAAAAAAAAAATCTGACCATCTTTTAATCAAAGGCATTGTTTACAACATGGCTTTTAGGTAGCTGTGGTAACATCTTTAACTGGTTAAAAACACTCAGCAAGCTATAAAACTACTTTCTTAGATGTCTATAGCAAACTGTCTGAAACCTCCCAAAGTGCCTTAATTTATATTTTTTCAGCAGTTACAATGAATGTTACTTTCTACCAGTCCAAATGTATCATTTTCACTTTTCAACTTATTCAAGTTCATAGAGACCAACCTACGAAGCCACAATTTTATAGAAATCTGTTTTTCAGGTTTCAATGTGGCACACTGACTTTTCATAAGCTCCCATAGTTGTGCCAAGTTACATTTTTTTGTTGTTCTAAGGAAAGATTTTATGCAAATAAAGAGGCTGCTCTGTGGGAAAGCATGTTTTCTTAAGCATTTAATCGGACATTTCCACACCACAACACTTCGTAGATATGTTTTTGCTTGGAAAACATAATCTTATCAGGGATGGTTGGTGTAAAATTCCTGTCTGTTTTCTTACCTTTGAATTTGAGCTCTATTTACAAGGCTCAACTAAATGATGTCTGCAGCTAAGGCATTTCCTTACTAGGAGTTTTACATGAACACAATTAATATGAAAGCACACAACGCGTTGAACAGGGTGTCAGTCAATTTCCGGTATAGTCTAACCTTATCAAAGTGTTCCCGTTTACATAGAAGAAAACAAATGTGATAAAGCGGTTAACTATGCATCTGGTCTTAGATTTCTAACATTTTCCTCTTGATATATCTTTTCAGAATAAACAAAGGGAGGTGAATTCTTCATGCCTTATTTGTACATACAAGTGAAATTACGTCCCCTTCACGATGGAAGGCACTGGCCCTTCTCCTCACGTGGAAGAAACTGCTAGAGAAACTTGGTTTACACAAAATGGAAACATTTAATCCTTGCATCTATATTTCAAAATAGTACATGGTTTTTCCATAAATCTATGTGTGATGACATATTTCATAACATTACATAAGGCTTTCCATGCATTTTTATTCACAGGAGAATGGCTTGCAGAAAATCACAACATTGTACTATGCTTCTCCAGCAAGTTAATTTTCACTTTAATGCGAATATGCAATTTATGGAAAAATAATAGTTATTCAGGTATAACATACTTACCTGTTGCTGTGAGAAAATTCCTACCATTAAAAATGTGCTTTTGCTTCAGTTATTACTAGTAGACTATACCAATGCCTGATGATTTTTATAAACAGAACCTATAAATCTGCATTTTGGTTCAGGGCTGTGCTATTTAGACAAATGAAAATGAAGCAGCATGACATGAAGTCCAAAGGAACATTCTTATACGTGCCTCAACGTTGGTTTTTTGGTAACTGCCCTTTGGAGACTATCCTTTATTAAGGATCTTAATGAGGGTTCTGCCTGTATTTTTCTACCAAGAATGTCAAATAAGGTTCGAAAGCAAATGTAAACTGTAATGCAAGTGACACACACTAAAAATAGCCCTATAAATCTGTTCATTTTGTTTAGATAGCCTCCAGAGTTGTAAAAAGTGGGACTGCTCAGCTTTATTATTTGTTTTGGAAAACCTAATTCTGTAGAGAATAGGCCACTGATAATGCTATATTACTTTAGAGGAGATTTATTAAGACTATCTCTAGATTTAATTTTTTTAAACAAAGAAACTCTTTCCTGTTTTTATTTTCCAAATAATCTACAAGATAATTAACTGAATATAATCTATAACATTAAAGAAATTTTCCCATTTACTCATTAGAATTAAGATTTTGAAAGGCACATTTATCTAAACTAAAATTAATTAAAATTTCAAATGGAATTCTCATTCCTATTAACCTGTCAAATATGTTGTTTTCAATGTTTCCAGTAATAGAGCAACAATATTTATTATACAACATACCATGAGTTTTTAAAAATAACTCCAGGAGAACATTTTTAGAACATCTACAATCTGAATAGACAACTAAAAAGATCAGACATTTCTGTGTGAAAAATAGCTATTGTAAATTAAAATGGTTGATGGAGAATATATTTTTAGAAAACGATGTCATTTGAATTTGAGAAATTGGATGGCAGGGCAAAATTGAAAGAGGGGGTGTGCGTTCCATCATTTGTTAGGGAGGTTTAGAAAAGTAGTTTAGAAGAGGTTTCTCTTGAGAAAAAGTTTAGGAGGTTTAAACCTTTCCTTTACCCTTTCCCCATGGTAGTCAGTAGGATTTCTTGAACTGGCTGGATGACTTTGCACTCAAGCCAAAATTGATTGCAATCTAGAGCTTTGCTTTTTGATATCTTATCCCAACGGAGGCATGTATAAACAGACAAAATGACTAAATTGGGCAGCAATCTGACCTTTTAGATGAGAGGCAGTTCAAAAACTACATCAACTTCTCTTTGAAGAAACAAGAACATTGTCACTGAACAGAACCTTAAAGCTTAGCTCTTTTTCTTCCACACGGCCAAACTGTACCCTTGAATTATTAAGAAATAGGAGTTTCCAGGGCTTTGGGCCTCATTCCCACCCCAACCCCTCCCAAACTCCCTTCCCCCTGAGTTCAGAAAGAAAAAAGTGTTGCTATTCATGTGATAATTGTCAAAACCATGACGAGGGCCAAAGAAGACAGTGCCAAGAAATCATTAGTTCAGTATACATCTCAGATTTCTGTCATGTGCAGTTAATGGGCTAGATTTCATCAGATCTTTTTTCTTGTAAATTCTCCTTAGTTTGCTTTTAGCCATCTTTTAAAAGAATTGTGTAAGCCCGGTTTTTAGTAATTCTTTTTCAGTGAAAGTTAAATTTTTAAAGAAACTGAAATATTGTTTTTGACAAATTCTTGCATTCCATTTTTATTATATACATTTTGAAATTACTAATTCAGAAAACGAAAATGCTGCACTGAAAAATTTCCCAACACCATGTTAGAGCTGAACATTGTAGCTCAAGCACGTAAAACATAGAAGGGAGATAAAATAACCGAAACATCTTTAAATTAAAAAAAAAAAAAAAATTCTGATTCAGGTAGAAAGAAGAATAACATACAGGAAATTTTAAGAACATTTTTTATTCATTCGGGTAAATGTTGATGCAAGTCTGTCTTTTACATATATGAGTTACATCTAATGCTTCAGATGTATATAATGTCATTCTATCTTTTTAAATATTTTATAGAAATATGTCACCATGGAAAAAGCAAATATTACAATGAGAGTAACCAACCAGAATTTTGAAAAGCAAAGGAAAAGGAATAGTACCATTTTTGTTTGTAAACCTATTGACATAAATAGTCTGACCTGTCACAAATTACCTTTTAGCTACCGTATGTTATGTATAGAACAGTCAAAACTGATAACATTTTGCTTTCATCAGTTTTGTGTTAGGATTCTGAAAACCTGAAATGTTGATTGTGATGAAATAATCAAATGTATCTACATAGCATGCCTTTCCTGGCCATGTTTACTCTGGTAAGAATTCATAAATGCAAAACTAGGCTAAAGAACAGGGTTATTGCTTCTAAAAGGCAGCTCGTGGGTTGTTTAATAGTATTTTAAATGTCTGCTAATGGGAGTCACAAGAAAGCACAGAAGAGTAGAGAATTGGTTCCAGGGCAATCACACAGTAGTCAAGAAGATTAACATGCCACTAGGGGACAGCAGAAAGTCACAGAATGAGGTAGTGCCAGAGAAACCAGAACAAAAGGCTTTTCTTTGTCGAGAGACAGAGAGAGAGAGAGAGAGGGACTAAGATGTATTTCCAAACTAAAATCATTTTACAAGTATTTGTAAGTGTATTTTTAAAAAGCAGTAGAAAAATATTTTCAAGGTTCTATTTTTAGATTGCTAAGCTCTGTGTACCAGAATGTTATAAAATATACATAACTATCATCTTGGCAAAATAAATTCAAATATGGGCTATTCTATTTTCTGCTTTTTAGAGTGAAGAAAAGTTTCAAACATCAGGAAAAAAAGTGCATTGCAAAACACATTAGACTGAACCTATCAATAACAAAACACAACTGTGAAATGTTGAGACTTTATTCAACAAAGCTGAATGTAAGCAGGATCCACTCCACTTTCAAAGAGGTAGAGTGACTGTCTGAAAAAACAAAAGAAACTAGAAAATTGATAAAACTGACTGAATCATCTATGCAGAAAGTTGCTTATATAGACTCAATATAATACATTTGTGATCATAAAGCACAATTTTGATTTTGGAGTTGCAATCATAGTTCAAGGAGAGTAAAAATTATAACCTCTATAATTATTTTAAAAGCTAATGCACATCCTTTAACAATTCAGTTTGCTGAAATGGTCACTTATGCTTCTGTATTTATACACCTAAGCATCATCTAAGTGCAATGGATTTTACAATCCCAGGTGATTTACCTAGACTGCAACATTCTTATCAAATGACGACCTTCTAAGTTTCTTGAATTCATGGATCATATTCCTTTGTTTGAGCTGCATAAAACCTGTATCACTGAACACTCACTTAATATCTCTCGTGATAAGGATGTTAATGAGTTCTGCAATACTTTTCTGAGTTTTTTCTCTGTTACAATATTGCTTCTTGAATTCTAAACATTGTTTATTCTTGTTTTATGTGGTACACATGTATTATTTTCTTACCAGATAATCACAGTTTTCCCCTACGTCATAAAAATCAAAAGGTTGAAAAAAATTTGACAAATTTGAGAAAAAGATTAGAGAAATTTAGTTCATTTCCCCGTTATTTTTTCTTTTATACAAAACTGGAAATTAAATGTGGCAAATCTGTTTGTTTGCCCGATTTTTATTTTTTGGCCCTGTTTTTAATATTTAATGATTTCAATTGCACAGAATTTTTAAAAATGTATAGTGGTTGTTATGTATTGTACATAAAAATATTTAGAATTCTTTTCCTACCACCAAAATATAATTTTGATTAAAATTATAAATGTATTCTAAATTCATGGCATCCTTTCCATTTTCATTATTTTGTCTTTATTTTATCCCTTCCGTTTTTCTGTAATATGTTTTCCTTTCTGGCCAAGTATCCTGACTCTTACGCACTTCTGGAATTTAGTATTTCTTTCATCTCAGATGGACTTTATCCCTAGATCCACAATTACTCATTTTTTGTTTCTTTTCCTGGATGGGTTCCTGTTTTATAGATTGCATTCTCTCTTTTTGTTCTGCAATTTGGACTAGCAAACTACAAAAATAATAATAATTCAACACACGCTAAATCCTGAAGATCCTCTCCCTGCACTTCCCCCGAGGTGGAGAAGATCTTCCTAATATCTTGCTGAAATCCCCATCTACCACATTTAAGACCCTGCTGTCTGGTACTATTCTCAGAGGAAACAGAGACCAGCTGTTCACCTCTACCTGCAAAGGACTGTGTTCCTTCATGAACTTGAAGACTGCGATTAATTCCTTCCAAGTCTTTTATTCTCCAGACTAAACAAGGCCAGTTTCTTTACCCTTGTTTTATTGGGACTATTTTCCAACACTTTAGTTATTTTGCTGCTTCCTCTGGACCTACTCCAAATTCTATACATTTGGCATAAGTATTAGGATCCTAAAGGACACAATAGGATAACAAAGAACAGATTAATAATGCATATAAAGTGAATGATTCTATTTCCTAAATTCTCAATGACTATGTCAGTATTTTGTCTTTGAACAATAGGACTATGTTTTTAACCCATAATTAGTTTGTGATCCACTGTGGCCCCTTGTATCTTTTTTCTTACTTATAATTCAATAAACTTTTCATTTTTTGTATTTAAAGTTTATTTTTTTTCTCTCCACCAGTTAATTGCTTATGCTTTTTTCCAATAACCCTCACTATAATTTTTTTCACTTGCTCCCTCTAACTTTTCCTTTTTACGTTGGTTTTTCTCTCTTGCTTAAATTCCAATCACAATGTCTTGGACAGTATCAGAACCTCAGCAATTTCTTCAGAATGCAAAAATAATTGAAGTAATTATATGTCCATTTAAGTTCCTTAAGCAGACTCTTAATAAATAAGATTAGTGAGTTTTTACAAAGAAAAAATGTCTTCAAAAGATTAACATTACACTAAAAGGTAGATAATTTTTTCTTCCAAACAAGAAGACTTGGCTAATGTGGCAGGTATGAGTGAAAGAGAGAGAAGAGAGGTGTTGGTGTATGGAAGTAAGCATAAGTTAACTTCTAGAAAACTGTAAGCATTTGGCCTTCACCCTTTTCTTACCTCAGAAAGGACCTGAGATTTATGATTTTCCTCACAACTGCACCCTCTGTCATGTCTAATACTTTATCCGTCTACACAGAGAGATAGAGAAGATAGATAGGAATAAAATTGTATCTAATCTCTCTCATCCTTAACACCTTCAAATTACAGTACTCCTTCAGCACATTCACCTTGTAGAGTAGGTTATTCCACTGAGAAATTATATTAAATTTTGAGTCTGTAGAGGAAAAGCTATGGACGAATTCTGCAAATTCTGAGTAGTTCCCACTGTGGGCCATTGATGACTAAACTGATCTGTAATAATAACAATGAACAAAGGAGAGAGAAAAGCAAAATCGCTATGTAATTCTAGTATTGCATTGATATTGTCCTGTGAAAACAAATAAAAAATTGAAAAATTATGTAGATTCAATAGAAAATTATGATTTAATAAACTGATTTTCAGTACCTATCATCAAATTTTAAAAAATAGCCCTACTTTGTGCTAAATGATCATTATTCGTGCTATCTTGCTATCTGTGCTATCTTGCTTACTTAAAAAAAAGAGATCACAAGAAATATATATATATATATATATATATTTTTTTTTTTTTTTTTAAGATGGACTCTTGCTCTTGTCGCCCAGGCTGCAGTGCAATGGCGTGATCTCGGCTCACTGCAACCTCCGCTTCCAGGTTCAAGCGATTCTCCTGCCTCAGCCTCCTGAGTAGCTGGGATTACAGACATATGCCACCACATCCAGCTAATTTTTGTATTTTTAATAGAGACGGGGTTTCACCATGTTGCCAGGCTGATCTTGAACTCCTGACCTCAGGTGATCCACCCGCCTCGACCTCCCAAAGTGCTGGGATTATAGGTGTGAGCCACTGTGCCCAGCCAGAGATCATAAGAAATATGAAACTGCTTGATCTCTAGTATCTATTCATCTCCAAACTAACCTTTACACAAAAAGAGGGGGAGGGGAATCAATAAAACAAATTAAACCTTCAAAGTTTTATTCGTACCCAGATGTTAGCCTGTAAAGAAGAGACACTCTTGCATAAACAGCACAGGGCTCTATTGCTTCCAGCACCGGCATCCAAGTTGCTGAAACTGCAAAGAAAAGTTCTCTCTATTTAACCCATGTCTAGTGCATATGAGTCCTTCTATGGTTTCTTAAACCCATTAGTTGCCTTCATGAAGAAAATAATACCTTCAAGCAAGGCGACAACAGAAGAGTTAAGGTCTTCTGTTTATATCATTTCAGTTTACAAAAAATAAAAAGTAAAATAAATAAAACTTTGAGACTATTCTATAACTGTCATTTGGCACATGGTGAATTTGACCACGCTGTTTACTTACACAGGAGTCTTATCTGAAGGTCAGAAATGTAATCAAAAACTAACTAAATACAAAGAGAAACTGGTGAAAGATGAAATAATCCAAACTCAAAATGCCCTACATAAATCACTTAGGGTTTTTGTTTGAGGACTTTTAAAATTATTATTTCTCTGGAAATAATTAGAGCTTTACAAAATAAAATAAAATAGACATCAAAAAGTCTCCACTAGGAACTCTACAGAATATTTTTAAATGAAAAGAAATGTGTAAGGACACTGTACATTCACTGCAATGACTATGAAATGTATCTTCCTAAACACGTTCATTTACATGTGGCATATGTGGAAGAAAAGTGAAATTGAGCCTCTGACTTACTGTTCCTTGAATGGACAGACCCCCTTGGGTAGAAGCATCAGGGACCCTTTGCTACATTCATTTCTTTCCCTCTATCTAGCAACTTCTTTTCTGATCAGACTTCTGAATATTACACCTTTCTCTCTCACTCTCTACAGTCTATCTTTCTTCTTTCTCTGGGTTCAGTAAATCTCATTTTTCCTATGTAACAAATATATTGATGATGCTAAATTATATTTATACTTTACCTTCATGAGGTCCCTTCTTTATTTTCCCCTCCCTAAATCATTTCTTTCTTTCCAACTCTCTTCTCCTTCAGGCCCTCTCTGTCCCCTCCAGCCTTTTCCCTTATTCTGTCACCTCAGGGTGCTGCTGAGCTTCCTGCTCTTTTTCCTGTCACTCTGTACAATCTTCAGTAGCAAATCTCTTTCCCACTTCTCTTTCCGTGTGGTCTGTGTACGCATTTGGGAAGGATGACTTACACATGGGGTCATGGTGAGGGAAAGAGGTCTTAATACCCAAGAAAATGCAGAATGTCACAGGAAGAGTAAACTTTTTGAAATATTTTATTTTAATGTAGAGCACCAGCAGATGCAAAAATTAAAAAGTAATACCCATAAAATATGATCCCTCTGTATTTCACACCCAATGCCTTTCTATCCTCCAGGCGTCCTTCAAGACCAACTCGAAGCACAGTCATTTAAAAGATCTCTTACGATTTTATTTTTATTTTTCATTTCCCAAAAGGTTTTCAATAATTTCTTTAGTAGAGTTTACTAAAAGGAAGACAGACGCATTTTTCTACTGAATCTGAATGCTTCGGTTTGGCTTTGAGAAAATGTGTTTAACAAGTCAGTTCTTAGCAGAGACACAGTTTAAGTAACCTATTGCGCATTTTATTTGTAAATAATTTATTATTGAATACAAATGCCCATACTTTCTAACATGTCAAAATCAACAGGAGGCAGGACTTGGTGTAAGGGTTTACGACTAGTCCCACTAAATTTTTGTCAAGATTGTGTGAAAGGCATAGTTAATATTTAATTTAGCTTATAACACTGAAAGGAGCTGCCATCGACCTTATTGGAATAATATACAAGGCTGAACTGTGTCTGTCTCATTTGGGGAAAAGAAAAATGCTTAAATATCCCACCAGTGATGCATCTGAGAAACTGGATAACTTTTAATGTTTTCTATAATCCCACCTTTAAAAGAAATAATGAGCCTTTATATGTGTATTCAGCAATGGTGATGATACAGCCATCGCTCCCCACCCCCCCACTAAAAAAGATTCTCTGGTGGGTTTTCAATCTTAAAATCTTCTCATTACCTTCTAGGAAACTGGAGAACAATAGGTGGGTTTCATATAGCACCTGATTGATGTTTCCAGGGTGTGAAAACCTCTACTGGTAGATTAGCCTGATATTGCATATTCAAACACATACAATGCTATATTTGTCATTGCTATTGACCTTTATCTCTCCAGTTTCCTGACAACCTTCTACAGTTATTGACATTACAAATACCAGCAACAACGTGCAGGGCAAAGTATAACCTTTCATTTACCTTCATGTCCCTCAAATGACTTGTGTAGGTAGTTTCAACAAAAGCGGCAAACAATGATACTGTTGATTTTTTTTCCCTTAACTTGCTAAAATGTTTTCCATTTTCCTCTTGTTCTCAGAAAATCATGCCAATAACTCTCTACAAAGGAAACGATTTCAGATGAATACAGGTAATTAGAAGTGTCAAGAAATCAGCAAAGTAGGGTGTCTGCCATCATTTCTGCGGAAAGAGTGCCAGATTTTCTTTCAAAAAGGTCTTTGTCATTTTTTAATAGAAGGTAATTAATGTAGACTACAGGAAAATGTGCAGGATTCCAGTTGCTTGTCTTTCTTGCCATAGAAATGGGACCATAAAGATGTTTTGATATCTAGAAACAATCTTCTGAGGTTATTTCAAAATGACTTTTAATTACAAAAGTAGTCCTTTTAGTCTTTTCATTTGAAAAGAAAAAAGATTTAGAAAGGGCATATTTATTAGGAGACAAAGGAAAGAAAGTTTTACAAGGAAAAATTATCTGGAAAGTGAAACAACAGGATTTTATACAGCTGACAAGAGTTGAGTATGCTATAAATTAGCCTATATCTCAAATGTTTCTAATAGTAGGATGAATGTTGCATATTGCCCCAGTGAAGGTAATTACACACCGGTGACACTATGACATCATGGGCAAAATGAGATTCTTTTCTTCCTCTAAGGCCAAAATAGAATTGACTGACTCAATTAGAGCCACCCCTCCAGGAGATCACTAAGAACAAGTGGCCCAAAGCTATTTATTAAGCAAGAGAATCTTTAGGACCATCCCCATTCTTTTGGGGATGAGAGTGAAATTTAAGTCAATTTTGAGATTATTTGAAGGTCATAATTTCCTCATATGTGCTATACAAATGGAATAATCCCTCCGAGATTAAGTTTTTCACGAATTTAAATATGAAAGTATTCCCATTTCATCTCTTGGTTCTCAAGAAAGAGTATGTTTTCTCCTTTAGAGTTTTATTATCTTGGGTAAGCAAAAATATCTCAATCATAACAAATACATTCTAAAACATTGAAGTTTGAAATTAAAGTGGTGATATTATTTCAATCGACTCTATCATTGAAATACTGATTAATGTGTACCTAGGCAGGTAACCACAGGGTAAGCAGTGCATACTATAACACTACTTCCCAAATAATGTCTCAAAACGTGTTTTTATTTTTAAATACAGATAGGCATATTAGTACTCAATAAGTATGATCATTATTATCTGTTATTGAAAATAAGATGAACTGGAGAAAACATTCAGCCAAATTCCTCTGATAAATCTGTTTCAATGCAACAAGTAGACTATTATCCTGTTTTTTTCTTCATCTTCTTTCCTGAGATTGTCCTTCTTCAATGGATTCCACAGCACTCATCAAACCAATGAAAAACACTAAACTACAATTGATGTGCTAATCATCTGTTATGCCACTTACCAACACACTCTGGAAATCAGAATTTAGTGTAATTTGTTTATGAGCCAGTCAAATCAAGTTTTCTGAATGAGTGTATTTAGCCATTTTAGAAAAGATTGTGCTTCATACAAGCATAATCTTTCAGGTCTAGCATTAAAATAATGTGTAATAACTGATGCAAAGTGTCACAAAGTCATTTATAACAGATACTCTCCCAAAGGTAGGAGAAGGAACAAAGTAGTAATTAAGACAAAGTCTAGGAAAAGTAGCTTGGTTCGTATGTTCAGATTGATCAGAGCACACGCAAGGTTCAGCGTGATGGACCCACGCTTAAACCATGACATAGACAAAATAATGAGACTGCTTTAATTATCAAAGATAAATAAATTGTTGATATGGTTTCACTCTGTCTCCCCACCCACATCTCACCTTGAATTGTAATAATCCCCATGTGTCAAGGGCGGGACTAGGTAGAGATAATTGAATCATGAGGGTGGTTTCCCCTACACTGTTCTTGTGATAGTGAGTGAGTTCACAAGATCTAATGGTTTTATAAAGAGTTTCCCCTTTGCTTGATTCTCATTTTCTCTCTTGCCTGCCACCATGTAAGATGTGCCTTTGCTCCTTCTTCACCTTCTGCCATGATTGTGAGGCCTCCCCAACTATGTAGAAATGTAAGACCATTAAACCTCTTTCCTTTATAAATTACCTGGTCTCAGGTATGTCTTTATCAGCAGCGTGAGAACAGACTAACACAATTGCCATTCACAATCGGAGGTGAATTCACAATCTTCTGTAAGAAACATAGACAAGAACACAGAACATAGTCAGAAAAAAGGATGGAGAAGGTAGAAGAGGGAGTGGAGTTCCAGAAGCATATCAGTATGAAGGAGAGAAAGTTGAACTTCTTCAAGTACCTGAATTCAGCTGAATGTGCTTTCTCAATTATTTGACACTTATTCTTTTTTATTATTATTATTATTATACTTCAAGTTCTAGGGTATATGTGCACAACATGCAGGTTTGTTACATATGTATACATGTGCCATGTTGGTGTGCTGCACCCATTAACTTGTCATTTACATTAGGTATATCTCCTAATGCTATCCCTCCCCCTTACTCCCTCCCCACAATAGGACGCGGTGTGTGATGCTCCCCTTCCTGTGTCCAAGTGATCTCATTGTTCAATTCCCACCTATGAGTGAGAACATGCAGTATTTGGTTTTCTGTTCTTGCGATAGTTTGCTGAGAATGATGGTTTCCAACTGCATCCACGGCCCTACAAAGGACATGAACTCATCCTTTTTTATGGCTGCATAGTATTCCATGGTGTATATGTGCCACATTTTCTTAATCCAGTCTGTCACTGATGGACATTTGGGTTGATTCCAAGTCTTTGCTATTGTGAATAGTGCCGCAATAAACATACGTGTGTATGTGTCTTTATAGCAGCATGACTTATAATCCTTTGGGTATATCCCCAGTAATGGGATGACTGGGTCAAATGGTATTTCTAGTTCTAGATCCTTGAGGAATGGCCACACTGCTTTCCACAATGGTTGAACAGTCACTTACTCTTTTTGCCCCAGGACAGTGAGGGGTCAGGAAAGTAAGCAGTCTATGGCAGGATCATTTCAAGCTGTGTTGCTTTGTCCTCCAAGTAATATAATCTCAACTAAGATTTCTAACTTAATGCTATCTCAGAGCCTGTACCATAAAACTGTTCCCAGAATCAAAGGAGGATGGGACAATCATTTGTAGACCATATTCCAATTATAATAGTGTAAAACTGGTCTATATTTTACTTCTTCCCCTCCGTGCTTACTTGTAAATGAATAATTCCATTGGGGTGCATGGCATTACTACTTTCCTATGAAAGACAGTGAAGATAAGTCATTTCCCCTATTACTGATTCCATAGTTGGATTATGTATGGCCTTTAAAAGCAGATGAACCTGTTGGTAAATCACTGTCAAAAATGATAGCAAAGTATTAACCATGCTCAAATCAAAGATTACTGGTTTTATCATCTCTTATCATTCAAATGTATAATAATTCTAAGCAGGGCTGGTATTCAGGCAGCAGGTAACAGAACAGCTATGTTGATTATTAAAATAATGAAATACTGCCATTCATCGTCATTAATCACTAACCATTAACCAATGCTCTTACCCCTCTCCTAAGGACCACCCATGCTCCTATTCACCCGGGTTCCTTATCCCCAAAATACCCCCACCTAAGCTAATTCAAGTTATGCCTTTTATAGCACCAGGTTTTCTGGGGCACACCTTCATCAATATGAATGACGTCTTTTCTTATTGGTTTGTGACCATACCATATCAGTCATTAAATATTTTATAATTAACCTTTGATTCCAGCTCCTCTCTCCACCCAGTAGGTTAATACATTCAACCCCTTGGAAGAATATTTTGTACTTGTATATTTGTTCTATAAGAGCCACATTTATATTTCATAGCTAATATGGTTGATTGATAAAATCTACACTTAAATTTCCTTGTCAAATTATATCTTTCACACTATGGATATGCAAACATGTCTTTGTTTGTTTGAGCATAATCAAATATATTTTAAAGATTAGTTTTATCACAGCTTAGACACACCCCTTTGCAGCCCTTCTTTGCACAGAAATAGGTTGACACTATATTTCAGTAGACAGTTTTGTCAGGCTTATTAATTTTCATAATAGAATATCAGCTTTGCCATCTGCAAATATGGTATCCAAAACATACAGTTCTCACTTCAGTAAATGGCAATTCAAATATTACTGTGAGCTAGGCAACTGGCAACATATAGCATCCATGGTAAAGGCACTGGAATTTAATTTTTAAGTGAGTTCCATCCAAATTCTACCAAAACGTGGTCAAGACAATCAAGATTTGAGAAAGACTAAAAAACATATTAACTATCCATTTCTCTCAGATTCTATAAACTCTATTTCAGAATCTAAATAATAGAAAGTAATAGGGTTGGACTATATTAATTTGACACTCTATAAAAATGCTTTCATGAAATCAGCAAGTGTTATTGGAATTCAATACAAGAGATGGTACTATGAAAAACATTTTTTTGCATGTTCCCTAAATGAATGTCCGATGTGTTACGTAATCTTACTCCCAAATTTGTATCTCCAATTTAGATCACTCTTAACTTACTTTTCTACTAACTTTTTGATATTTCCACTGCTTCCAAAGCATCTGAAACTCAACATATCTAAGAGTCAACTGATTATTTGTCCCTCCCAATCTGACTGCCAAGGATACCCTATCACAGCGGCTTCATTCATTCAGAAGAAGCAAGTTTGAAATTCAGAAACAATCTTTGACCTGTCAGTCTCCTTCACCAGTATATTAAACCCATTATCAAAGCCAATTAATTTAAACCCTTAAGTATCTCTCAAACCTGTTTCTCGCTGTCTTCACACTATCATCTTTCACCTGGACACCAGAATAGCCACCTAAATGGCCCTCTGCTTCTACCGTGCATATTCCCTATTTGGTCTCTATACTGCAAGGGTGATATTTTCCAAATAGAAATCTGATGATGTTCTTCCTCTGCTTAGCAATCTCCAAAGAACCTCATGTCTCTCAGGCCTACCAGCCCACTTCAGTGGCCAGAGGGTGCATAGATGTTCATTACCTTCTCATGCCATCTACCCTCTTTCTTTTACTCAACTCCAGCCACAGGGCTCATCTTTCAGTTTGTCAAGGCTTCTTCCTGCCACAAAGCCTTTCAACACATGGTTCCCTCGAATTTATCCCACCCCTTTCTCTAGATCAGTGCCTCTCAAACATTAATGTTAAAAGGAATTAACTAAAGGTCTTATTAAAATGCAGATTCTGACAATAGGTCCTGGCTGGAACCTGAGATCCTGTATCTAAGAAATCCCTAGCTCACGCCAGTGCCGTTGTCTATGGACAGCGCTTTGCAAGAAATGACCTAGGTAACTTCCGCGTAAGACTTCAGCGCTCATGTCACTTCTTCAGGAACGCTCTCCTAAACTACGAGTCTAGGTCATATTCTTTTGTTATGTGCTTTTATAGAACTTTCATTCCATTTTGTAATCACAAACTAAGACAAAGATTAACGGCTAATTTCGTCCACTACTGCACTTTTCACATAGGCAGAGAACTATTTTGCTCACTATTGAGTCCCCAGTGACTAGAACAATACTAGAGACATAAAGGCATTTATTAAGTAGTTGAATGAAGGAAGGGAGGAGAGAAGGAAAAATTTATGTAATAAATTGCTGGAATTTAGTATCAGAACAAAGTGTGAAATTTGTCCCTACTGAAGAATGTGTACACATGTCCCTTTATTAAGTAAGAGCCATGTAACCCATCACCTTTTCCTTTTTTGCTTGTCTGTGGGAAGCATTCCTAAGTTTACTGTTCTATTGCAGTAATCAATTTAGCACAGGTTCCTAGCTTTTAATTATAATAATCTCACCTTCTATTTTTTCATGTTTCTGACTCCTTGTTTTATGTCATTTTTTTCCTGTCTTATATGTTGATATTTTATGATAAGCTGCATCAAATCCCTTTGGAAAATAGTAAATTATTTTACTGGAAAATTTCTATATCAATAGCTATACTTAATACATTAGTAGTTATATAGGCTATAGATTTTTTTAAACTTGGACTCTACAGTCCCACAGTTGGTATCTGAATTCTGACTTCATGAAATAATAGCAGCTCTGTTTTATAGAGTTGTGAGGCTCATATGAAATTATTTTTAAAAACAATACTGTGCCTACACATGGTAAGCACTAAAAATAATAATAATAATAATTACTTATTTATTTTATTTGTTGTTTGTTTGCCCAGGTTGGCCTCAATCTCTGGGCTCAAGCAATTCTCACACATCAGCCTCCCGAGTAGCTGGTACTACAGACAGATATCATTGTGCCTAGTAATTAGTTAATATTTCTTATGGCTGTTAAAGATACAACCAGTAAATAAAACATGTTTCCAAGTTGAGTTTTCTCTCATTTCAGATTATGAGATCAGAGTACTCCTTAAAGTAAAACAATGTACAATAGGCTTAAAACTGGGGCGAGAATCAGTGAGAACCTAAAAAGGTAGTTATGATTCTAAGAAAAGCCTTAAGTCCTCTATAAAAATAGAATAATATTGCCTTATATTCAAATAATATTAGAGTGTAATTAATTAATTTGAAGAAAGTCATAAAGCCAGCCAGTGGTATAAGTACATCTCTCTCAATTATCCGTAAGTTTTGATTCTTCAATGATTACATTATATTCAACATTAGACATCTTGATATTGAGGACAGCACTTTAAATGTTGAAAGTAAACTTTATAGCATAATAAATAAAGTTGGAAAATTACATTGAATATACGTGTCCACAAACTGAAGATGCCATAAAAGGCCCATATGATATATTGTAACTGAACAGAAATGTTGCCCTCAGGGAAGCTTTATTTTTTAAAATTTAGTATGTGCTGTATCTCCCACGTGTAAAAGTCATCAAAAAGAAAAGTCCTTAAGCTTAACGGCATCTTATAAGTTAATTGTTAATCAATATAAAATGTAATATCAGGGTAGAATTTTGCTTCTAAATGAGCATATAGAGCGGTCTTATTATCTTCAGAAAGGGGCCAGGTGAGTGCCACTGGGAATAAAAGTGATTTGGATATGAGGATAGCATTTTACACAGGTCCCACATAGGGTTATAAGTAGATCCATTTTAAAGAGCCCATCGTAGGCTAAACAGCAGAAGTTTAAAAGAATAAAATAGGGAAAATGAAAATATATTTTCCTTATAAGCAAATGTTAATTTAGCACAATGCGATCAGGTCTTTGTATACATTTTCATTTCAGTGATACTAGACAACAGAAATAAGTTCTTTACAGTAAAATCTCAAAGTATTCAAAAGTTCTCTTGTAATATTAAGGACTTTGTCTCACTTTTCAATTTTCAATTTTACATCTGTAATTCATGAGTCTCCAAATAGTATGCAAAATAAACTTTTTAGATGAGATAAAATATTTATTTTAGTCTGAGGATGTATTAAAACCCCAAACCTGAAATTAAAATTCAGAGTAATGTATGCTCATATGTAAAGAGGTAATAAAGCACCCTATGGAATGAAATCAACTGAGTTTCGCTTACCTTCGGTAAATGCACGACAGCTCAGTAAGTACTTAGCCAAGTTCAAATGTTCTTTGTTGTTATCTTTCATTTCCACGTTGAACCTCTCCAGCAAACATTAAGTGGGATAAGCAGGACTTTCATTTCATTCAGCATTTTGGGATTTCTGGGTTATGCACGGACCTGTTCTTTTAAAGTTCAATTCCATTCAAATCAGTAAAACAGACAAGTCCTCTCTTGCATGATGGAAATTTGAAAACATACATATTGCTTTTACAAACACATGTTACTGCAGACCAAGAGAATTCCATACAAAAGAAAAATTTCCCATAGAAAGAAAAAAAATGGTTAATTTCTGGTTTAAAGAAATGACGCACCACCTTCCAAAAAAGTGCATAACTGTGGAAAAATAAAATGCGACATTTTAAAGGCTGAAGTGTAAGAAAACCCTCTGTCACAAAGACATCCAAATATCTTTTGAACTATTTACACCATATGCGTCCCAATAAGGCTCTTTTCTGATTAAATAATGACAAGTAAGTGGAACCAAAGATGGCTTCAAAGACCCTTGAATCTTTACACAGCTTTTTGTAATTTTGCAAGTGTGAAATTTAGCTATCATTATACAAATGTTCTAAAGCATAATTTTCTGGGTCTGTAAAATATGTTTAGGAATAAGATGCTATGCCCCTCATAGGCACTCAAAAGATATGAGTGAATAAATTAATAACAAATGAATGCTTAGGAAAGCAGCTCTTATGAAATACATATAACATTTTAAAAATTCCGAGCACAAATTTAATTACTTGAAAAGAGTAATTGTGAACCTGTGATGGACAACCACCTCTTAAACAGAATTAGCTGAGAGCTAACCGAGTGCGTTCACTTATGTGTGACAATAAGATAATGGCCAAACACATGTGGAACACACAAAGAGGGGGAAATTGTGCAGTCATTAAAATTCGGAATAGCTTGTAATGTGAGAAAATATTTATAATGAAGTATTAAGTGTAAAAAGCAGGAAAAACCATGCATACAATAAAAAGTGAATGCTTTCATACTCATAGAAAATAGGACTGGATTAAAACGTGCAAAAAGTTTCAATAGTGAATATCTCTGGGTAATGGGATCACAGATGCTTAGTTTTAATTTTGTTACAAATGTCTTCCAGACTGGGCGGGTGGCTCACGCCTTTCCCAGCACTTTCAGAGGCCAAGGTGGGCGGATCACGAAGTCAGGAGTTCGAGACCATCCTGGCCAACATAGTGAAGCCCTGTCTCTACTAAAAATACAAAAATTAGCCAGGTGTGGTGGCACGCTCCTTGTAGTCCCAGCTACTCAGGAGGCTGAGGCACTAGAATCACTTGAACCCGTGAGGTGGAGGCTGCAGTGAACTGAGATCACGCCACTGCACTCCCGCCTGGGCAACAGAGTGAGATTCTGTCTTAAAAAAAAAAAAAAAAAAAAAAGTCTTTCAATGAGCATGTATTTCTTTTTTTAAATTTTTTTGGTTTTTTTTTTTTGAGACAGAGTCTTACTCTGTTGCCCAGACTGGAGTACAGTGGCGTGCTCTTGACTCGCTGCTACCTCCACCTCTTGGATTCAAGCGATTCTCTCACCTCAGCTTCCAGAATAGTTGGGGTTACAGGCGTGTGCCACTATGCCCAGCTAATATTTTTTTAATTTTATTTTTAGTAGAGACGGGGTTTCTCCATGTTGACCAGACTGGTCTCGAACTCCTGACCTCAAGTAATCTGCCTGCCTCGGCCTCCCAAAGGGCTGAGATTACACGCATGAGGCACTGCACCCAGCCTACGTCCACATTCAGAATAAAAAGATCCTCTTTAAATGGTAAATAAGGGTGCTATAATGTTATAATACTTCATAGGATTTAAAATTCCTTAAAAGAAGATGTGGCTAGTTAAGCAGCATTCTAAATGACCTATAGGCTCTTTGTAGATTCAACTGCACCATCCCTAGATCCCCCAGAGGGCCCCAAAGGGGTACTGGTAAGCATCCGAACAAGATCTTCATGACCTGAATTGACCACACAAAAAGGAAGAAGTAGACCACAGAAAGAACTTCATTGTTGTTGAATAAAACCAGGGAAAACAAATCCAAAACCCTAGGACATTTTAGATACCATACACTTTAGGTTTCTACTGCATAACAATGTTCTAAAGCCAGTCATCAAGATACTGCATTCTAATATATAAGGACGTAACAGTTCAACCCTAGTGTCATGGATTGTCAGGAATTGACGGGAATTTAAGAGGACCATCTGGTATGGCACTTGATTGCATACTTACCATCCCAGGGTCAGCATCACTGTCAAACTAATGCCTGGGTCTAGACAATCTTTAGGAAAGTTGCCACCTCTCTAGCGAATTTGATAACAAAACTGTATTTTCTCCCTCAGCATCCTTTGGAAGCAAACACCTTAGATATTGATTTTTTTTAAAGAAAGAAAAGAAGAAAAGAACACATTAGCCACCATCTTTTGTTTCATTTTGAGACAAGGTCTTGTTCTGTCACCCAGGCTGGGGTTCAGTGGCACAATCACAGCTCGCTACAGCCTCGAACTTCTTGCCTCAAGTGATCCTCCCACCTCAACCTCTCAAAGAGTTGGGATTACAGGTGTAAGCCACCACACCTGGCCAACGATAGCTATTTTGGTTACAACAGGGGAGAAAATATTCAAACTGGCTTAACCAAAAAACAAAACAGAGACATATATTGAACATTCCAGAGGTAAAGCTGGCTGGGGTGCAACTGGATCCTCATATAATAAAATCAGGACTTGAGTTCACACTGTCTCTTGGCTCTGCCTCTTTCTTTCTTGGCTCCATTGTCAGGCACACTCTTCAATTGTGACAAGATAGGTGACAAGATGGCTTCAACAGCTCCAGGCCCAAATTCTCTTCTCTCAGCAATCCTCTCAAAACACACAGACACATACACACACACACACACACACACACACAGACACAGCAATCCTCTCAAAACACACAAACACACACAGACACACACACACACACCCTCTATTCCCCAACAATTTTTAACATTCTAGGCCTGACCATTATTGTCAAAGTTGAGCTCTGTAACCTGTTTAAACCAGTATCTGTATAGTGAAGGGTATGAAAAATCCACTTGTTGATTCCTTTAGACCATGCACCTGCTCTCAGGACTGTGTGAAGGGTCAGTTGTAAGGGGTGTAAGAAACAAAGAGTCAAAAGAGGTGTAAGAAACGAAGAGTGAGATCATCCTAAATGAATGGCAGAGGAGATGCTAGATGATGATGATTGGTGGGTAGGTAGGCAGGTAGATAAATACATAGATATAGAGGGATAGATACTCATCTATTACAAGGTATTTTCTTTGCAGCTAAGCTCTCCAAGGTCTTGACAAAAAAAAAAAAAAAAGATGATAAGATGGAGTAGGAATTGTACCAATGAAAATGCAGGGAAGGCCAGGTGCGGTGGCTCACACCTGTAATCCCAGCACATTGGGAGACTGAGGTGGGTCCATCACTTGAGCCCAGTTCAAGACTAGCCTGGTGAATCCCCATCTCTATTAACAATACAACAATTATCCAGGTGTGGAGGCATATGCCTATAGTCCCAGCTACTCTGGAGGCTGAGGCAAGAGGATTGTTTGAGCCCAGCAGGTTGAGGCTGCAGTGAGCTGTAATCATATCACTAAATTCCAGCCTGGGCTAACAGACGAAGACCCTGTCTCAAAAAAAAACAGAAAGAAACAAAGAGAAGAAAATGCAGGGAAAGAATTGTTACTCCCATGTGCATCAGAGGGTTTTACAGGTTTCATAATAAAGAAACAGAAAAATGAGCATGATGGTGAACCATTTCCCAAATATTGTGGTAATATTAGCAAACAATGAAACAGAATCAAAGATAAATTTTGTGATGACCCATGCCATCTGCTGCCTGGCATGGTCTAGCATAAAACTGAAAATTCTGTCACCAAACACCACATGCCTTCAGCCTTTCAACAAAAGCAGCATCCAGTCATTCAAGGTGTTGGGCACAAAATGACTAGTCGGAAATGTGCTTGCTTGAGTGTCTATCTCTGACAATCCCACACAGCTTGCAGTAGGAGTAAATGTGTTAGAAGCAGTTAAATGAATTTAAGAAGTGTACCGTGGGGTGAAAGATGACGGCAATTGTGTTTTGTGATGACTGACTTAGACAGAACTTCTAATGGAGGATGTTTCAGAAAACTGTGAAATAATAACTGAGGGAAAAACCTTGGTGAGACAGCTAAAATTTAAGGGATTATGCTGAATGAAGATATCAAAGCACATGCATATTCATGTACCAACTGAGAGAAAGGAAAAAAAAAATCAACATACAGAAACAGTCAAAAGAAAATATAAAAGATAACTCTGGAGGAAAAAATAAGTAAAGATATAAATCTTTGAAGACAAAAATCATTCTTTTGATCATTCTTTTGACAAGATTAAAGAAACAAAGACAAACAAAAGTAATCCTGAGCAAAGCTCTTTCATCCTCTCAGCAGGTATTTATTGAGTAACTATTTTGTGCCAGTAGGGTGACTGGAGGAAATATTTCTTTCCTCCCTAGAAATATTATCCCTAGAAAGCCAAATAGACGAGGTGTCTGCAATCAAAGAACTCATGACTGTATCTAGCCTACAGTATCACGAAGACTTCCATGAAAAAGCGTTATTGAAGCTGGGATGGTAAGAGTAAGTAGGACATAATTAGGCAAAGGTTGAGCTTCAGGAAGAAGGAATCCTATGTTCAAAAACATGCTGTAGCAGGTGAGAAAACCGAGAGTGCAAAGGAGACAGGGTGGGTTGTGAATTCCAAGACTGGAGGCAAGTGCTACAAGGCGAGGCTAAAGGCAGAGGTTGGTGCCAGATCACACAGGGTCCTGTCAACCCTGTTTAGGATGTTGGTCTTCATCTCAAGAGCAGTGAAGAGCTGTTGAATGGTTTTGAGCAGAGTGGAGTCTTGAGAAGATACGTGCTTCCAAAAGGTCACTGCAACTGTAATGTGGCAAAAGAATTATTATCATAAAAGATTTAGGAGTAGAAGCGCAGGCTGGCAGAATGTACATCAGAACTAGGGAGGGATCAACATAGAGAAGGAAAGAAGTGGGGGAAATATAAGAAATATTTCGAAGGTCTAATTGGCAGAGCTCAAGGATGAATTGAGCCGGGCACAGTGTGGCTCATGCCTGTAATCCTAGCACTTTGGGAGGCTGAGGCAGGTGGATCACCTGAGGTCAGGTGTTCAAGACCAGCCTGGCCAACATGATGAAACCCCATCTCTACTAGAAATACAAAAATTGGCCAGGCATGGTGGCACATGCCTGTAATCCCAGCTACTTGGGAGACTCGCTTGAACCCAGGAGACAGAGTGTGCAGTGAGCTGAGATCACGCCATTGCACTGCACTCCAGCTTGGGGGACAGAGCAAGACTCAGTCTCAAAAAAAAAGGATGAATTGGAGAATGAGGGAAACCGAGATAACCAGGATGACCTCTGGATTTCTATGTCCACTGATCATGGGTTCACTGAAATAGAGAACACTGGAAGAGGAGCAGTCTAGGGCAAAGACTGGATTCCAAATTTTCTTGGATGCCTTCAGTGTGGGCTACTTTTGATATAACCACTTGAAAAAACAGAGTAGACAGTCTGACATAGGGATATTGAGCCCGGAGGAGAGGTCTAGGCTGGAGCTACAAATGTAGAAGATATATATCTATGTAGATAGATAGATAGATAGGTAGATAGATAGATATAGATATAGATATAGATATAGATATGTATTTTTTTTTTTTTGAGACGAAGTCTTGCTCTGTTGCCAGACTGGAGTGCAGTGGTACGATCTCAGCTCACTGTACCTCTGCCTCCCAGGTTCAAGTGATTATCCTGCCTCAGCCTCCTGAATAGCTGGGATTACAGGCGTCCACCACCACACCCAGCTGATTTTTGCATTTTTAGTAGAGACGGGATTTCACCACGTTGGCCAGGCTGGTTTCAAACTCCTGACCTCGTGATCCACCCGCGTCAGTCTCCCAAAGTGCTGGGATTACAGGCGTGAGCCACCGCGCCCAGCCAACATTTGGTTATTTAAAAAGAAAAAAGTAATTAGTGATCTGAGGCTGGACAAGATCACCAGAAAGGAACACAAGAAAAAAGAAGGGTACTTTTAAGACCCTTGAGCAACTGTAGTATACCTAATGATTAGAAGAGCATGTAGTTAAAAGCAAATCCACGATGGAATCTCCTACATGATAAAAAGAACATCAGCAGGAGGCTGAGGCAGGAGAATCGCTTGAATCCAGGAGGCAGAGGTTTTAGTGAGCTGATATGGGGCCACTGCTCTCCAGCCTGGTGACAGAAAACAAAAAAACAAAACAAAACAAAACAAAAACTGCTGGTCATGAAGTAATGAACCTTCTGTTACTGACAAGCATGTGCAAATCCAGAACAATTAACTCAAAAGGACCACCTCCCCTACCCAAACAAACAAACAAAAGAAATTCCTGCTTCAAGATACTAAACTATGTTATCGTTTTTAAATAAGAATCCTGATTTAGTCTTGTACCATTGTGTAAAAATTGAAATAGGCCTGGAAACAGGAACTCCGTACTTAAGATTGTCTCTTACAAAGCAATGCTGCCACAGAATTGGCTACTGCAAAGCTGTCGGGCTACTTCTTTTACTGCCTCTCCCTCAGGGACAACAGGAAGTGGGAGAGGAATCCTCCCTTAATGCCAGAAAAATCAAGGTGCAAGGAAAAAGACCCTCCGCCTCCAGCTAGAGCTAAAGAGGGAGCTGTTTATTTTCTAGAGGCTGGTGGGGAAGGGAGGTGGCCTCATTTGTCACTGCTGCCCCGCCTTGTTGATAAGCCACTCAGGATGGAAACATTACGGAAAAAGATCACTAAACAGGATTATAGGTCAAATAGGTTTTATCTAGATCAACTGGGACTGAAACCACCAAGTTAAATCCTTTCTCCCTGGGAAAAAAATGAGTACAAAATTTGCCTTTGCTTAGCACAAAATTCTCCTGTAAGCTTCTGATCCTCTCTCCAGTTGGTATCTTTGGACCCAGGGCAACTCACATGCTGCAAAAAGCATAAAATAAGGAAAAGAGAAAGCATCCTTGTTTGTTGACGTTTATGTTGCTGGGACCCCTGGTCATGTTTTAGGAAGATGCTGGAGTGAGGAAAATGCAGATTCTCGGGAATCACTTCTCACAGAGTTTATTGCGGGGGTCAAATGTCATTGAAGCTCAAATCCATAGAGATGATGTGGCCTTGATTTCAGACAGGTCTTCAGCGCTCCTAAATTAGTGAAAATGGCAGTATTCTTCTTGCATGGGGAATTTGCTCATCAGACCCAAGCACTTAAGCAATTAAAAGATAGTGAAACCCCGTCTCTACTAAAAATACAAAAATTAGCCAGGCGTGGTGGTGCGTGCCTGTAATCCCAGCTACTCGGGAGGCTGAGGTAGGAGAATCCCTTGAACCCAGGAGGCAGAGGTTGCAGTGAGCCGAGATGGCACCTCTGCACTCCAGCCTGGCAATAGAGCGAGACTCCGTCAAAAAGGAAAGAAAAAAAGGAAGGAAGGAGGGAAGGAAGGAAGGGAGGGAGGAAGGGAGGGAGGGAGGGAGGGAGGAAGAAAGAAAGGAAAGAAAGAGAAAGAGAGAAAGGAAGGAAGAGAGAAAGAGAGGAAGAGAGGAAGAAAGAAAGGAAAGAGAGAGAGAAAGGAAAGAAGGAAAGAAGGAAGGAAGGAAGGAAGGAAGGAAGGAAGGAAGGAAGGAAGGAAGGAAGGAAGGAAGGAAGGAAGGAAGGAATTGATTTGTACTTCATGGGTAGACCTAACCATAGAAGACACGAGTGTCCCTGGGATGAAGAGAATGAGCTTCTCTCCTACCTTCCATGGATTACAGGAACCCTGGGAGCTCTTCCTGGTGCTACTAATATCATGACTCCTCCCTCTTTGCTTGATGCTATCTTTGCTCTTACTTCTAAATGCAAATCTCCTGCTAGAAATCATGACCTAAAGGGGCTCTGCTTCCTGCCTCTGGCCAGCTGTGCTGGACTACCACTGCTTCCACCATCACCTCTGTATTGGTTTGCTATCACACTGCTATAAAGAAATGCTTGACGCTGGGTATTTATAAAGAAAATGGGTTTAATTGGCTCATGGTTCTGCAGGCTGTACAGGAAGAGGGTAATGCCCATTTGTTTGGCTTCAGAAAAGGCCTCAGGAAGCTTATAATGGTGGAAGGCAAAGGGAAAGCCAGCACTTCACCTGGCTGGAGAAGGAGGGAGAGAGAGAGAAGTGGGAGGTGCCACACACCTTTAAACAACCAGATCTCATGAGAACTCTATCACAAGAACAGCATCAAAGGGATGGTGCTAAACCATTCATGAAGGGTCCATTCCCGTGATCCAATCACCTCCCACCAGGCTTCATCTCCAACACTGGGGATTACAGTAGAACATGAGACTTGGGTGGGACACAGATACAAACCATATCAAACTCCATCTCTACCCAATTTGTCTTTGTTCCACCTGAAACAGAGAAGTCTCCTGGGATGCAACTTTGATGATGCTTCTGCCTGGCGGTCCCATTTAGAACTCTCAAAACTCACTGTAAATCCTTAATAGTCTTACATCAAAAAAATTATAGAACCTGAAGGAGGATAAAAGATTATTTAATACATATTAATCATTATTGCCCAGAGTGCAAGGCACTGTGCTAGAATGAATTCTTGTAACCTTTACAGCATCTTTAAGAGGTAGATAGTCCTGTTACCTTCATTCTATGCATCAGGACACTGAAACACAGAGAGGCTAAGTAACTTGCTGTTGTACTGCCTGGATCGCAGTCTAACTACATTCCTGCTACTCTATATTGTCTGCTTGGGCCTGTGGCTGCTACTGGACATGATCACTTGCCCAGCTAGTCCTACAGTGTCTGTCAGACTCAGTCTCCTTCTTTGCACAGCCATTGCTGGCCTATACTAGTCAATATTTATTCGCCAACCCAAATAGCGTAAGTGCAGACTTTGGATTTTGATTGACAGACTTTGAATCCCGGCTTTGCTGTTCCATAGCTCTGGCACCTTGTGCGTTTTACTGAAATCTCAGTTTATTTACTCATCTTTAAAACAAGACTACTTATATTTACTTCATCAGGTTGTTTAGAGGCTTACAAGAGAGAACGTATATAATTTGTGCATAATAGCTGCTCAATAAAAAGAGAGTTACTGTTTTTGAACACCTCCCATGTGTGGAGCAAGGTACAAGTGTTTATGACCCTCATGCTCTGCATGCCAAGAACAAACTTTTAAAATGGGTTCACATATAAATTAGGGACCAATTTTGCAAGTTTTCTATATAGTCTACACACACACACCCTTCAAATTATAAAATATTGCTTGCATCCCGTTTTAGAAATATATGCTACTGAAGACCATCATTACAAATAGTCTGTTAAACTTTTATATTTTTGCAGTTACTTAATGTTTTTTGAGGGTAACGTGTATCCCCCACATTTACTTGTGTATGGTTTCAAATGATGTTCATGTACATTAATATTCTCAATTACAAGACAGATCCCTGAGCCCCGTTTCCCATTCACTTTACACTAGGAGGTCTTCAGGATGACTAAATCTAAGCAATTGATGCCTAATACCACAAAGCCCCAGACCCAGCCAACTGGTGCCAAGGCCCTGCCATGAGTCAAAGAGCTGCATATGTGAAAATGGAAAGAGCTGCTCCGGTGAAGGCCTCTAACGAGTCCCACAGCAAGAACTTCTGGCTTCTAGATCTGAGCTCCTTATAGATGTTTCTCTGAGGGAGTCTACTGTCTTTTCTAAAAAAACACTGTCTTGATCTGAGCCTCCCTAGCTCGTCAGATGTGTTTTTAACAATCTTTAAGCTTTATTTGGGGATTGAGACTGTCAGGTTCAGATCTAAGTTCTCTTTTAACTCAAAAGACTAGTCTACCCCTATGTAAATTTATAAATGCAGGTATATGCAGATATGTAGGAAAAAGGATGTTGCTTGGTGCAGAGACCACTGCCATCCATTAATTCCATTTAATTTTTCTTCTTCAAGCATATAGGTAGACAATATTTCTTAGGTTCTCATGAAGTTAGGGTTTGACCTTAGGACCAAATTCTCGCCAGTGGAATTTGAGAAGTGATGAAGACTCAGTCTATAACAAACCCTCTGTATTATTCTTCATGCTATTTCTCTTTCTGCTGGCCAGTTTTAAGTACTAATGAGGACTCTGGAGATGACAGAGCCACCTAGTAAAAAGAGCATGGGTCCCTGAATGACCATGTGGAGAAGAGCTGCTCTGTTGCCCTGAACACATACCGAGGCCTGACAAACTCATATGTTGTTTGGCTGTAACATGCCTGTCTCTGTTGGTCACCATAGATGTTCTACCCTCACTAATATACTGCTCAGTTCCTCTTGGAAGCTCCCAAGCTCTAAATGCAACAGGCATGTTAGGAGAGAAGTGATGTACCTCCAGCATGTATAGCATCTAGGTCTCAGGCTCTGAATCCAGCCAAAATACCGTTTAAATATTTGGTTCAGACTCAGGTTTATCATTCCTTCATGACAGATAAGAAAACATAAGAATTGCCTAAAATCACACATCTTGTAAAGAGCAAAACTACCATTTGCACCTCAGTTTTAGACTTAGTCTAAAGCACCTTCCACCATCTTTCACCAAAAGTCTATTAAGAGCTTCCATTCAAATATCATTAACTACTAATGCTACTTTACCATTGAACAATGGCCTCTAGAAATTTATTTTTTTCTCACATGTATACTTCTAAATTCATTTCAAGTAATTTTTTTTTTAACAATTTGGCAGATAGGAATATTAAGGGGAAGAAAGTTTAAAGAACTACAGAGAACACAAGTTTTTAAAATGTGAATTTTAGAACAATTTTCTGAACTTCTAAAACTGTGATCTTTTACAAACAAACCTCCACTTGTTAATAATGAATGAATGTGTATGGACTTATCTCTTTTTCTCAGTATCTTAATAGGATTTTATAGTACAGATACTTCAGTAGCTTTAATTATAGCTATTTTTAAAGTCTCAATAGTAAGAGTCTTAATGTTACTATTAAGTAACATTACTTACTATCAAGTAATAGTAAGTTGCAACTCTGATTTTTAAAAAATATTTATTTTTCTTCCAAGTGTCTATATTCTGTGTAAGCCTTTGGGGGTTTAATTTCAGAAGCATCTCATAGGCTGTGAAGACAACAATTTGTAAGATTTAAGTCAATAATAGAAACATTGCTGTATAAGTTTTAAAGCAGAATGTTGCAATACGTACAAAAAGATACCAAATGCTCTAAGGGAAGTCAGATCCTTCAAGCTTGCAACATCAATCACAATTCTGTTGAAGACTTGACACAGCAATTAATGACGTATCTGGCATGTATAGGTTCTTCTAATCATGTCCTGGACTACATACTAAAATAACACCAGGCAAAGACTTTCAGCAAATTACTTTCATTTACTCTGTGCAACTGAGTAGAAATTCTCTTCTCTGAGTACTCTGGACAAATTACTTCTGCCACACGTGTATTTTTGACTTGGACAACAAAGAACATAGAAACGGTAGTGATCACTCACACAACACAATGACTAAATGATATGATGATCAGTTACAATGTCCAGTTGAGGAGCCACAGTGTACAAGCTTTTTGGAATAATACTTCTGCCAGGGTTTTAAAGACTGCCTTTTTATTTGTTAAATCAAATGGCCCTGCAGTGACTATAACATTTGTGGGAAGAAGGGTTGACTACACAGACAACATCTTCCTTCCTCTTGTCCCAGTGCCCAACCAGGCTGGAACAATAAGCTTGACTACAATATTACACTGCATATTTCTTCTCATTCCAAGAGATGTGTCTAATATTTGAAATTAACAATGTCCTATATCATTTTAACCATAGCTATGCTGCCATACCAGTTTTTGCATTAACACGCCTATTTCTAGGCACTGTGTTAAATATGACTCATTTTAATGTTATATCACTAGGTTGCTCTCATATGAGATTTTACTGTCCTAGGTCTTTACATGTTGAACAGGGTGTACAGGCAAATGGCATATTACTAGGAGTCAGTTATGCTCATAAATTGTTAATTATTTTGTTGTTTTAAATGTTCGTGGAATAAGAACATAAAATTAGATCTTTTCACACACACACACATGCACCCACACACACTCACACACACATACTACGGTGCCTCTATAGATGTGAGAGAAAGGGAAAGAAGAGACGAGAGAGATTAAGTTTCTGTAATCCAGCAAGTTTTATTCAAAAATATACAATCACTAAAGCAAGACAAGTCTTCTTTGGCTGAGGGTAAAACTCACTAAAGTTTATAGCTTTATAGTTTTAATTGAATTTCAGGAGGATAGGTTACATAATTTTTGAAAAATCAGGAGAAATTAATAGAAAAATTAAACGTATTAGAAGAAAAGATTATATGAAGTTCAGTCTAAAATTTGCTATTAGTTATTTGAACAAATATTCCTACTTTAGAGTAGATACACCTCTTTGTGCATAAGGTTTCCCCACAAATATTTAAATATAGCTTATGTATAATTATTGCACTTGCAAAGAAAGTAGCTCTATGTGCTTTCCTCAAAATTATCTGGCCACGTTATAGGTAATTTTGAAAGCAACTTTATCTCGATCAAAAGAAAAAGAACACAATGGCCTGGGCCAACTGCTCATAAATGTCAGATACACTTGTGTATGCTAAGATTAGCATGTCCGTTAGGTCATGAGGGCATGGTCATTTCAGTTCAAAATTCCCCAAATTCATTTACCTTTTATTTGTCATCGCTTATGACATTTGAAGCTCAATTTGTGTGCTTTTCTTAGAATGTCTTATCTAATTGTTTCTGTAATTCAGAGTTGCATTCTACATCTTATGATGAAAAAGGAATGCATTTGCATTTGCCATCCATGTTTCCAAGAGCTTATTTCCAAATGATATTTTCTTAAGTGGAGTTTGACGGTTTTCTGTAATGCAATTCAAAAGTGTCTCTCCTGAAAGGGACAGGTTCCTAAAGCAATGAATCAATGTATATTAGATATAGAAGGAAGAAAATAAAAAGCCAAACTTCTTCTACTGGTATCCAACGATCCAGCCACAATATATCTGCCTTTTTTTTTTTTTTTTCCTATCCTGACAGGGATTCACAATGTCTTTTTAACATCCATAAAACAGAAATGCTCAATATGAAAACAAAGGAACATGTATATTGCCAGTAATAATTTGGTAATCTATAACTCCTTCCATTAACACTGTTGTTTTTATCTGTTTCCACATACAAACTTCTTTCTGCTTATAAATCAGGAGACTAAAGGGGAATAAATACATACGTATCATAGTGATCTAACACCCATCCCAAGCAAGCCTCATCCTGTGTCACTGTCTAAGTCATGCAAATTACACCAGAGCTGCCAGTTGACTAAGATTAATGACACTGCGCCAGCTTCTTTGTTTCTCTCTGCGGCCGTTTAGTGTGAAATACTATCCAAAAACATTATCTATCCTCGATTAATCCCACAAATTTGTTCACACGATGCACATTGTTTAGGGCAATTTACAACAGGAACATACTGAGCACAATTGCATTTAATTACTTGGGTTCTAATTACATTCATTAAAGGCTAATAAAATAAATGAAACAGCTTTAAAAGCTTCTGCAAAACACATGGGTCTTGTCTCCCTAGTGAAACATACAGTAGATGTTTGATGTGAAACACAGATTTGACCATATATGTGTGTTTATAGATGTATATATATACATATTCCATATGTTATATAAGATAGATTCTAAATCATAAGCAATAAAACCCCAAATGTTCTACTAATGCATTTATTTAGTGAGTGGGTGAAAGATTTTAGGAACCAAGCACTACTTTTTATGTGGAGAATAAAGAGAAAAGCAAATCCGTTTTCAAAATCGCTTTTGAATCTTAATTGTTTCCACCTGCACAGCCCGGATGCCCAACCCTCTCTTTTCCACGTCCACATTACAAAGGCCACTGACCAACAGAAGGGGGATGCATTCCACTTAAGCTAGGTTCTGGAGAATATTCCCATCAGCTTCAATCCCAAAACTCAGTCAGGGCTTTCGGCTTACTCACTTCTAACCCTGTGGTAGCTTGTTGAAAAACTAAATAACCTATTGTATAAAATTCACATTTTAAGACACCCTGGACACGCGAAGGTTTGAAAAAAATGAAGTTGTTAGATTTTGCTAATATTTGCCTATGTATTTAATGCTTAGTGTGCTTGGAAGACCATTTAAGAAACACAAAATGTAAAAAAGCATTGTTGACAGTTATGCCAGAAATAAACCAGTAATGGATACTCAAAATAAGGCTTTAATTTCATCCATATTTTTTTGTCACTCAGACAGAGCTCTAAATAATCTATATTATCCAAAAGCAAGTGTCTACCTAACTAATTGTCTTATGTACTTTTGAGGTCCATGCTTTACTTTAGAAAGTCCATGGGTAATTTTATTTGGTAAAGTCAGAAAATGGAGCCGCAACACCTAAATCTAAAAGCATATAATTGGCATGTCACTTCACAAACAGAATTTTGCTTCCAGAGTAGATTTTGAGCATAATCTGAAAAAATAACAAGCAGTTTGGGAATGATTTTGATAGGTGCCTGGATTTAGAATTTCAACTAGATTCAGATCTTTGCCAAAGAATAAAGATTTTTTTTCAAAATCTTACATAAATGCATTGGAAATAGGCTATTATTGTCTTCTCTTATGTGGGTACTCTTTGGCCGAGCATGTCCTCTTCTAGCAATCCGTCTTGTGGAGATAGTCTTACATATGCACAAATGGAGTTAGGAAGATGGTTATTGACAGCATTGGTTTTAGTAGTGAAAAAACTGGAAACATCCTAAATGCCTGTCAACAAAGGAATGGTTAATAAGCTATACAAATTATTATTCTGTAGATCTATATAACAACTAAAAGAGTAAGGTAAATCTATATGTACAAGTGGAATGTTCTCAAAAAGCAAGTTGTGGAACAATATATATTATATGAATCAACAAGGTAAAACAGTATGTAAGGGTGTGTGTGTGTGTATACATGCATGGGAAAAGGTCTCAAAGAATTGGAAATCAGATAGCAGTGATAACTTCTAAGAGAGTAGACAAGAAAAGACAAGGGTGGGAAGCGAGTCCTCAGGCAGGAAAGGACTTTCACTTGTTACTCTATAGACTGCAGTATCAAGTGGACATTTATAAGAAAAAAAATTGTATTTCAGTATTATATGTAACATTTTGAAATTAATGTGCAGCTTAGAGCCATAATGTGTGCATTTAACACTCTCCCACAGAAACATACACACAATAATGTTCCAAACATTTTCATCTGATTGCTCTTCAGAACATAATCTGGAAGAGGGTTTCTCAGAAAGTTATAAAAAGGGATGGAATGTTACAATCTAGAAGTTTTCTCACTTAGACTCTCTCTCTGCTTCTACTTTGCCATTTTCAGTTGCTTTTATTATGCCTAAGTGCTGGCAATTTGGGGGAATTCCATTCTCATTCTCATAACACAACTGCTGGGGGCATTAAGTGTCTGCATGGAATCCCTCTAACAGGAACACCGACTTGCTTCAGTGCCACTCACCCTTAGAATCCTCAGTTCAGAGTCATGTCCAACATGGTTGAAGATTACTTCTCTGAAGTGCAATGATTTGGTTTTAGTGCAAAGTAAACACTACTGTTGACTTCTAGAAAAGTTTTAATATAATGATGCTTTGCTATCATTCACTCATTAATGTGAATGTTTTAACAATTCCAGCGCTATTCTATAAAACTCAAAACCGTAATAGCTCAGAAAAAGATTTAGCACAGAAAAAAAGATGAGTAAAATGAGAAACAAAGCAAGAACTATAAGGCCTTGGAAGTTTATTTTCTGATGCAAGCTTGCTTTTCTCTTCACCATTTCTTGAGCACTACAAGATTCCTAGCACTTACTTGCAAGAGTAAAGAAATCTAGGCCGGGCACGGTAGCTCATGCCTGTAATCTCAGCACTTTGGGAGGCTGAGGTGGGTGGATCACAAGGTCAGGAGTTCGAGACCAGCCTGGCCAACATAGTAAGACCTCGTCCCTACTAAAAATTCAAAAATTGCTGGGCATGCTGGTGTGCACCTGTAGTCCCAGTTACTCGGGAGGCTGAGACAGGAGAATTGCTTGAACCCAGGAGGTGGAGGTTGTAGTAAGCCAAGATCATGCCACTGTACTCCAGCCTAGGCAACTCCATCTCAAAAAATATGTATCTATATATTTTAAAAAACCGAAATCTAAAAGTGTGTCGGGCACGGTGGCTCATGCCTGTAATTCCAACACTTTGGGAGGTCAAGGTGGGCAGATCACCTGAGGTCAGGAGTTCAAGACCAGCCTGGCCAACATGGTGAAACCCTGTCTCTCCTAAAAATACAATATGTGGTGGCAGGTGCCTGCAATCCCTGCTACTTTGGAGGCTGTGGCAGGTGAATCGCTTGAACCCGGGAGGCAGAGGTTGCAGTGAGCCAAGATCATCACACTATATTCCAGCCTGGGTGACATAGGGAGACTCTATCTCAGAAGAAAATCAAAAGAAATCTGAAAGTGGAGACCCTCATTTCATCATATGTCATCTCTGATGATGCCAACAAAATGCAATCCAAATCCTTGGTTCTTGCATTCAAGGCCCTTCAGTTATGGGGTTTTGTGTCTTGCCACTTTATTTTATGTGCCATACATACCATTTGGACTTCGCCATGTCTTGCTGATGGTCTCTCTCCTACAATTTCTTTGTTGCTCTCTATTAGTCTTCACCTGTTAGGATCTCTCAGGGTCTATCTTAAATATCATTTCCTCTGGCAATTTTCCCTGATATCCTGAGTGAGGCCTTGTCTGTTGAGAGTGATCCTTGCCATCACTGTACCTCCAGTGCAGCTTATGTGTTTCTCTGGCATCTGCCACAACTACTCTCTTATTATAGAAGTTGATGTCTATCTTATATCCGCCTAATAGAATGTAAGCTCCTTAAAGGTTTGAACTGATACCACTGTGCCCATAAGACTAAGTAGAGTGTTCATCATATAGCAAGAGTTTTTTTGTTTTTGTTTTTGTTTTTTTTTTTTTTGGACAGAGTCTCGCTCTGTCACCCAGGCTGGAGTAAAGTGGTGCAATCTCGGCTCACTGCAACCTCTGCCTCCCAGGTTCAAGCAGTTGTCCTGCCTCAGTCTCCCAAGTAGTGGGACTACAGGCATGTGCTATCATGCCCGGCTGATTTTTGTATTTTTAGTAGAGACAGGGTTTCACCATGTTGGTCAAGCTGGTCTCAAACCCCTGACCTCAGGTGATCCACCCACCTCGGCCTCCCAAAGTGCTGGGATTGCAGGCATGAGCCACCATGCCTGGCCAAGAAAATTTTTTTAAACCTAATAGTCAAAAAATGGAAAATAGTTTCTAAATTATTTAAATAATTATTCAACTCTTTTTATTAACATGTAGTTGTCAGTAGACAGAGCATCTCCAATGTCAAACAGAGTACCTGGCATATAATCAGTACTCAATAAATATTTGTTGAATGCCTTTGAATAAGTAAATGAACAAACACAGAAATAATAATGTGATTTTTTCTTTCTTCCTATTTCCAATTTGTCCATCCCAGTGGGGAAAACATTTATTACAGTATCTCATGAATAATGTCAAAGACCTCAAGTACAGTAGTCTTCAGTATTACAGTCTAAAACCATAATAACAGCTTTATACACAGCCTATAATTCAACATATAGTTTCCATTAAGATTTTCAGGACTGACTCTTACATACTGACAGTTTAAATTGGTTGTCTTCTACAATAAAGGCTATAGAATAATTACAAATATGTTTAACGGGTCCTAAATTAGTAACACGATATCTTCAGAACTCTGTCTTTAGGCATACCTGCAGAGATTTAAAGATAGGGTGCATTTAATGCATGAACATCCTGAGAGGTGATAGGCAGAAGATATGCCTTAAATTAGGAGAGCAGGGGCTGTGGTAGCTCTTTAGTCAGTAAGAAACTCTTCTGTACTTTGACACTTCTGGGCGGAAGACCACAACTTCTTCCAAATGGCCAAGTGAGAGCATGTATTGTGGACATTCAGATGCATTTCTTTTTATGACTTTGAAAGCTTCTCCTTCCCTTTACTAACGGATGCACAATGTGGCAGGAAAAGACAAATACAAACAATATCAATACACTCTCATGGAATTCCGAGAGTTTTCCTTTTCTTCCTTCTTTTTTTTTTTTTTTAACCCACCTCTTGGAAACTAAGAGGAGCTGTTCCACGTAAGCACCAGAGAAATGAAATATATAACTACAAACTGAAAGCCCGTGACCTCAATCCTCAGCCGCCCCTTGCCCCTCATTACCGCAGCAGTTGGTGTAGGGAAGGATTAAAGAGGGCTAGAAATCACTGGGCGAGCATACAAGGGCTCAGAAATTTGACCTTCGTTACTTAAAGCACACAGTCTCCACTAAAAGCTGGTATATGAGGAGAATTAAAAACAGAACCAAGAAAGGTCAAGTGGAGTGCAGATACACTAACAAAGATGAGGGTGAAATGGCAAAAAAAAAAAAAAATTCTCCCAAAATATTCATCTTTTCTTCTATTGGACAAAAGTGGACATCACTAGGAGACATTTTGGTTTCTGCCACTAACTAAAAATGCAAAAGAGCCTCCATGCCAAAAGTAAGAGCTTAAAATGTCGAATTGCCAGAGCCAGAGAGGACTTTAGAGGCATCTCCGCCGCATGCAAGAGACTTTCTTAGGGCACTTTCTAATAAAATGGAATCAGATTCTGCCTCTTTCTGTATCTGATAGATTTTATTATCTGGATCTATGAATTACTCAGTTTAATGGGAAATACAAGAAGAGATTACAAAAGCACTGACTAGTAAAATATTTTTACAATAGTGAAACTGGCAACAAGGCTCTCTCTTTTCGGAGAAGGCAAAGTAAGGGGCAAGGGGCTCATGCCGTAAAGCATATGACCATGGCAACCACCGCAGTGGGGGCGTGAACTCAAAACCATTTCAAAAAACATACACTAAGAAGTGAATGATTCCCATCTGTCAGCAACAATGGGGCCACATTATTCATTGTTCTGGCAGTCCTGTGTTCCGTGGGTGTTGGGAGCAGACCTTCTGTTTCAGAGACTCCTGCACATAGATGAGGAAACTGAGGCATTTAATTGAACTCAGCCTAATGACTTACCCCAAAGAGGTAAGCAGCCTGAGATCAGTAAATATTTAATGTGTTCTGAAAAGAAAATCTATTAGCCACGCATTTTCAATCCTAAGAACAATGATTATAAAGATGTGTTAGATTTCCATAATGGTTTGCACTTTCCAAAATAGTTTCATATTTTCAATGAAGCAAATAAATGAGTTAAATACTATCGCAGAAAGACGGTGAGGGGGATATGTACCCCAATCTCTTTTTTCTGTTTATTTAGTAAATCTTTTTTGGAACAGTGCTGTCCAACAGAAGTATTATGATACATTTATATAATTTTAAGTTTTCTGGCAGCCATAGTAAAAAAGCAAAAGCGAACAGGTGAAATTCATTTTAATAATATATTTTTTGTAACCCAGTGTATCAAAAATGTTTTAAAATGCAACTAATATGAAAAGTATTGTGATGTTTACACCTTTTTGTACTAAGTCTTTGAAGTCTATGTGCAATTTATACTCACAGCACATCTCCGTTGGGACTAGCCACCTGTCACATGCTCAATAGCTATGTGTGCCAAGTGGCAACTATTTTGAATAGCACAGCTCTAAGGTTCTGATTATCCCCTAATTTGGATGTTATCCAGCCCTGGTTTTTCTGTTAGCTACTATAGACTTCAGATATCAAAAATTAGTTGATTTGATTTAGTTTCATATTTACCAAGGGCATTTAACAATTCATGTAGAAGGTATTCTCTCAAGTCGTAAGGATGAATATGTATGTGTGCATTTATGGTTATAGTCGTTTATATGTGTGTGACAAGCATTAATTGTGTGCCTACTCCATGTAAAAGCAATAAGCATTAATACTGTACAATATCCACAAACATTAATAGTGTGTCTATTCCAGGCAGCAGTATCAAGAGGTATTAATAGCTTGCCTATTCCACATAAAGCATTGTGCCAAGCACCAGATTCAGTATAAAGTCATCATTTTGGTCGAAGTATTTATTAAACAACTATAATACATGAGACTGCCATGCTTCTTTCACCAGCAAACCTCAGGTCCATTGTAAACTTTTCAACAGCTCTGAGTGTGGTAGGGTTCAACATTAAACAAGGACAATGAAGCCCTACTTCAAGTCTTGTCTCTGTCCTTTATAAGCACTATGACTTTGTGTCAATCATTTCTCAGGGTGTAAATGTAAAACTTTAGTTTACTCATTGGTAAAATGAAGATACATGACCTCTAAGTAACTTTTCAGTTCTAACAGACTATTATTACTTGGCAATACAAGTGTACCTCCTTTTAGCCTTAAGGAGCATACACCTTACTCTTCAGCAGTGTATACACAGTGTGATCTATGGAATACTAGTCAGGTTGCCAGATTTAGAAGGAAAAAACACACAATGCACAGTGAAATTTAAAGTTCAGGTAAATAAAAAAATAATAAAGCATAAGTATATCCCATGCAATATTTGGTACACACTTAACTAAAAAAATACTGTTGTCTCCTGAAATTTCAACTTAACTCGCATTCTGCATTTTATCTGGTGACTGACTCTAGGTACTCAGAAAGTCTCATGTCACTTACCTCACAATCAGAGCTTGACATTTTCATGCTGTAGCACAGTAGAATGAAATAGGCACAAATTTTTGTCAGACCCCATGGCTATGAACCGTGGCTCAGCACTTTTCACTGTGTGTGACCTAAGTTTCTGAGCCTCTGTTTCCCCCTTTGTAATGCTGAAACTGATCTATAAGGTATAATAAATACCTCTCCCCATTCTATAAATGAGGAAACTGATGGTCAGGGAAGTTGGGCTGGTCACTCTACATTCAATTAGTAGAGTTGATGTTTCCCCGTGAGAGGATAAGTATTAGATAAAATAATGTATGAACCGGATGCATTATTTTTGTTTTGTTTTGTTGAGATGGAATCTTGCTCTGTCACCCAGGCTGGAGTGCAGTGGCACAATCTTGGCTCACTGCAACTTCTGCCTCCTGGGTTTAAGCAATTCTTCTGCCTCAGCCTCCCAGGTAGCTGGGAATACAGGTGCACACCACCACGCCCGGCTAATTTTTGTATTTTTACTAGAGATGGGGTTTCACCATGTTGGCCAGGCTGGTCTCAAACTCCTGACTTCCTGATCTGCCTGCCTCGGCCTCCCAAAGTGCTGGGATTACAGGTGTGGGCCACTGTGCCCAGCAAAGCTGGGTACAACTTAAGCATTCAATAAACAGCATATATTACAGCTGTTATTGAGACTGTAGGAGTTGTGGGTGGGGTAGGTGGAAAGGGAAAATGTTGAATTCGAGTGCTCTGTTGGAAAGGACATGCATGAGTGAGACGTGATAACAGTCTTGAGCAGCTGAGAGAGAGGTGATGGGCCAGAGGTAGGTAGGAGAGAGGCATAGGATTGAGACGAGAGGGCACACAAACCTTTACCACCTCACTTTCTAAATCGTTCACTAAGAGCATGCAAATGGCCCTACAGTTCCAGAGCACCTCTGTATTTCCAAACCCAGTTGCAAGCAGGAAATGGATTTTACTGTCTCCCTCCTTTCCTCCCCCTGACACCCCAGTTCATGCTCCTAGGACTAGGTAAGGCAATCTGAATTGACATTTTCTCTCATTAGGTAAGAGATAGATGCCATATCCAGGATGAATCTCCTTCCTTATTTCACTGTTTCTATATAGTACATGAAAAATGCAATTGCAATGTACAAGAGTAACATTGTTGGGAAAAGGAAGCCGCCAGAAAAACCTGGGGTTTTCAATGGAAGTGAAAAAGGGTACACTTTGCCTTTATAGAATTATGAAAGAATTATGAATTGAAATACGAAATTGAAAACACCACATCTTAGCACCACTGGTGGAGCCAGTGCCTTCTCCCATTAGTGGTTGTCACTAATATGGCATGTTACCCCAAAGCCTGGAGGCCAGAAAGCTCTTCCCAATTTTGCTATAGCCTTGAGGAGGCTCTGTCCCTCCCGATTGAGACTGATTAAAAATACAAAAAAAAAAAAAAATCTTTCCCCACAATCCTTTCTAGATGCTGTTTAAGTGACACTGGCTTGCCTTCTTCAAACTTTGCTGTTTCTTTTTTCTTTTTTTTTTCTCCCTGTGCATCTGTCATCTGCTTTTTCCTTCATCACTCTGAGCCCTACCTCCTGCATGAAGCTTTCTTTGTCCACCCCACCTGGAGTTATGTTATCTTTCTTTCTCTTATGGTTCAGTGACATTTATATTACCTTGTGCCATGTGTGAGTGTGTGTGCGTGTGTGTGTGTGTGTGTGTATCCAATTGGAATGCAAACACTTTGAGGACAGAAACAAGGCCTTACAGTTCTGTCTCCTCACACTGAATGACAATACCTTTTATGTGTTCAATATACATTACTTTTGAGGTGAAAGTAATATAATCCATCAGATACTTAAATAATTCATGATTTTGTCTCATTAAAGCTGATCTAACCTGTTGAAACCAGTAAAAATTGTCAAATTTGTATAACTCAGTCTGTGGAGCATACTAAGACTTCAGGGGGTGAGGGGCAAAAAGGAGAAAGGAGGAGCAGATTGATAGGAAGCTAGAAAGTGACCCAGCAGAAGAGCTGGCCACTATTACATTATTATTTTACGGTAATACAAATTAGCATCTGTATTCGTAGGAGTTCATCTATCTGTGAGGACTACTAGGAGAGTCCTTTGTGATCTCAGACTTAGTGTGCAACAGTGTCACATTCTTGGGTTTCAGACCGTTTGAGGATCAGGACTCTATTTGGGAACTAGAAGTACCTGAGAAGAGTTCCAGCCGCTGGGAACACTGGCAGACAAGAGATAGGCAAGGCATCTGCCAGAGGTCTGGAATCTAGGGCAGAAAGCCAGTGCCTACAGGATCTTGGAATGTTTATCTGAAAACCCAAGGATATGCCTGTTTGCACTCACTGGATTTGCACAGAAAGATGAAGGGAAACTTACGTCTTAGGGGATATATGAGTACCAGAACTAACATTAGACAGCAGGTCTTAGAGATCTTATAGAAGCAAGACTAATTTTAGATCCCACCCCCTGATAAGGCAAAAATCTCCTAATGTTCTTCCCAGTGTCAAGACTTGAGCTCAAGGATATAGCAGGACTACAGGTGAAGGGCCTTAGCACTTACACGTATCTTTAGGCCCAACAGTGAGAAAGGTAAAGACTGATAATTTATCTCATGAGTAGCTTCACAGATTACTCAGCAGTGAGACAGCTTTATATCATTCATATATATATATACACACACACACACGTATATATATACACACACACACACACACATATATATATATGGACCAAATTTTTCTCAGTAAAGTGCCCTGTTTTTTAAAAAGTCAATTTTTTTTTTTTTTTTTGAAATGGAGTTTCACTCTTATTGCCTAGGCTGGAGTGCGATGGTGCGATCTCGGCTCACTGCAACCTCCACCTCCCAGGTTCAAGCAATTCTCCTGCCTCAGCCTCCTGAGCAGCTGGGATTACAAGCATGCACCACCACGCCCAGCTAATTTTGTATTTTTATTAGAGATGGGGTTTCTCCATGTTGGTCAGACTGGTCTTGAACTCCTGACCTCAGGTGATCAGCCCACCTCGACCTCCCAAAGTGCTGGGATTACATGTGTAAGCCACTGCACCTGGCATAAAAAGTCAAATTTTTAAATATTGTTTTCATATTAAGAAATATATACACACACAAAAGAAAGAACCACATTTCTCCAACCTGTAGTTTGAAAAGCAGGTCTAATGAAAGTGCAGAATGGGTGCTTTGCATGGGTTTAGAGAAAGATAACACAGTTTCTTCTTTTTATGTATGATGCTGGAGTACAGTCTGCATTAGAAATACAGTGAGTCTTAAGTAGGGCTTACCTACCTAATACCTCTCCCACTACTTTTTTGCACTAATCAGTCATTTTCTTTCATCTTTTCCTTTTGAGACAGTATCTCACTCTGTCACCCAGTTTGGAGTGCAGTGGCATGATCTTGGCTCACTGCAACCTCTGCCTCTGGGGTTCAAGTGATCCTCCCACTCCAGCCTCCTGAGTAGCTGGGATTACAGGCGCATGACCCCACGCCCGGCTAATTTTTGTATTTTTAGAAGTAATCGGGTTTCACTATATTGGCTCGGCTAGTCTTGAACTCCGGACCTCAAGTGATTTGCCTGCCATGGCCTCCCAAAGTGCTGGGATTACAGGCATGAGCTAGGATGCCTTCATTTTAAATATTAAGGCCTGGTGTCTTAATATCTTATTAAAACACTAGAAACCTCAATATTCTGAAGTTGTTGTTGTAATATATGATTGTAAAATAGCTTAAATTTGTAACACATAAACTGAAAATAGAGGGGGAGATAGTACAAATTTTCTTTAGAAAACATAGAACAAAAGGCAAACAACCCTAATGCTTTTCTGTTTATTTAATTTATCATTGTCTTCATCTGTTCATGCATGCTATATACTAACGTAGGACTTTTCCAACATTTTGAGTTCCGTTAATCTAAAATATAAAGCCTTATACCTGTGATATATTACTAATGCTAATAGATAAGATCACCCAATTATAAACTTCAGTTTACTCTTATTAATGTAGCAAATGAAGTCATGGAAGTGAGTGAGATCTCATTTTGGATAAGGTTCCATTTCTTGTTAAATGTTGTTATTTAAGAGTTGGGCATATATCATCATTGATATAACAATAACAGATGTCTTATTTGTGGATTCATCTCCTGTCTGCCTCACAGCAATGATTTTACTACTTGTGAAGGATTACAAAAAATTACTGGAGGATTTACAAGAGGTCTCTGCAGTATTTATCTAGAAGCCAACTATAATATTGTTTTTCCATACCCATCAACAAACACAACTTAATCCTAACTCAAAAGAGCAGCATTACTGTTTCCTTAGCCTGTGTGATTACGGCTTCAGAATCCTTTTAATCAATAAAAGGTGGATTCGTTGCAATAGCAAATGTTAGATGAGGGTACAAGGAAGATGCCATCCTCCTATTCTCCCGGAAACATCAAAAATCATCTTTTGCAAGAGGAGCTAGCACAGAGTTTTGGAGTGTATACCTATTAAGCCTGCGCCTTTTTAAGTTGCTGTTATACTTCTCATTGCAGCAGTTCTCAAAGGATCTGGAACTTGCTTGTTTTCAGGTTAAATTGAAGTTTTTGTTGTTTCTTATGAATTGGTTGAGGAGAAAGACAACAGAAAGTTTGGAATTCTCGGCACATTCCAATCACTTCTGCTGTTAATCGACTACTTACACTAGTGAAATGACCCTTTAAACACCATGGTCCTGGGCACACACCAGGGCTGTGTCCTAAAATACCAGAAACAGCAGCAGCAAAGCTCTACAGCTTCTTTCAGAGGTGAGAGGCATGACCCAGACCAAGTACATGATCGAGGGGCTGTGAGCAATTCTTAGCAAACCATTTATGGGCATTCTTAATACTTTAGGAATTATTCATAAGACTTCATTTAACATATTAGGGCAATAAACTGGCATTGTCTTCTTAGAGGGTGGACACCAACATGGTGACTTTTTCTACAAGTTGGCCAATGGGAACCTGCGTTATATCTAATGTCCTCTATGTTGTTTTCAACAGCGTATCGGGAGCTAGTCAAGGAAACACGCTTGAGATCTTTGATGTTGAGACAATTTAATATAAGGAAATACTAACTCAATGGTGGAAAAGCTGAAGTAATTCAGCAATTAGCAACAGCAGGAAGCTCTGCCACATCCAAGGGACAAGGAGAAGAGGTGTTGTTCCCAGAGCTCAGAAGCCAGGCTATCTAGAGCCAGCCAAAATCCCAGCAGAGGATCACCCGATGGGAGTTGGGACCATGAAGGAGCCAGAGCCACAGATGGAAGGTAGTCACTGCCCCAGAGGCAGCTTCCTAAGACTCTCGGCTTGTGGGCAAGTTGCACTGCCCCCAAGCCCACCTTGACAACTGTGCCATTGGCTCAAACTCCAATTCCATCCACATTATCTCAGCAAAGCTCCTTCTCTACTAATCAAACTAACTACCTTACAGAAACTAAACACTAATCAAAGTTTTATCAGCATTTATACCCTAATATTACTGTGTGTTATTAATATCTACTATGGCAGTGTCCAGCCATCCTGAGGAGACTTCTATGGAGATCTAACAGCTCAGATACCAAATATTGTTTTTACTGGGGCTCTGATTACAAATTTTATGAGGTTTTGAGTGGTCTTCCCATGAGCTTCTCTTTTTTTCTTTTTTTTTTTTTTAGTGACAGGGTCTCACTCTCTTGCCGAAGTTGAAGTGCAGTGGCAAGATCATAGCTCACTGCAGCCTGAACCCCTGGGATCAAGTGATTTTCCCACCTCAGTCTCAAGAGTAGCTAGGACTACAGGTGCAGTCACCACATCCAACTAATTTTTTTATCTTTTTATAGAGATGGGGTCTCACTATGTCGCCTAGGCTGAGCTCTTCTTCACTGCTTGTGTTAGCTCTGTCTTGTTTTTGCAGAATACTGAAATTTTCAGGAAAGAATATATCATGTTATGATAGAAGCTCTCATAAGTAAAAACATGATTTCATGTGGTTACAAAGCACTATAATATGGGGAGAAGATCAATATAGATCATTCATTCATGCAACATTTATTAAATGTTCTTGTACTTGGCAAATTCAAACATGAATCAGATATTAGGAGCACCTTCTCTCCAAAGAGTTTACAACTGGACTTGTTTTGTTTTGATTTATTTTTGAGACAGGGTCTCATTCTGTCATCCAGGCTGGAGTGCAATGGGGTGACCATAGCTCACTGCATCCTCAAACTGTTAGGTTCAGCAATCCTCCTGCCTTGGTCTCCTGAGTAGCTGGGATGTGGGTGCATGCCACCAAACCCAGCTAATTTTTTTTTTTTTAATTTCTGGTAGAGATGAGGTATTGTTATGTTGCCCAGACTGCGGAAACTGTTGTTAACAGGTAAGTAGAAAGAAAGCAGTAAATGTTATAATAGAAGTATTATCAGCATGATGAGAAAGTCTAGAGCAAGGTAAGAATAATTTTGCCTGTAGGTGTCAGGAAAGACTTGAAGAGGAAGTGATATTACTATGCTTAAAAGGTAAGAGTTTGCTAAATAGTGAAGGAGAAAAGAAGCTTCCCCAGGCAGTGGGAAAGCATGCGTGAAGGCCTTAATGAAGATAATTAACCACTATAAGAGTTTGATCTGGGTGTTTAGGAATGGAATTGGAGAGAAGCATCGACACAGAAAGCAACAAGAGCTGTAACTGGAGAAGTAAATTGATGCCCAGTTGCAAACCCCATGTAGGCCCAGCTTAGGAGTTTAGAGTTCATCTTGTGAACAACTGGACTCCAGCTGAGGTCTTGAAGGGGAGAAGTAACTTGATGAGAATTGTTTTTAGAAAGATCATTTCGATGTCTATGTAAAGAATGGACTTGAGGAAGATAGATGCCAGGGAGATCAGCTAGGAGGCTGTATTAATACTCTAAACAAAAATGATGAGGGTCTAAGTCAGTGGCCATGAGGATGATAAAAAGGGACTTTAGCCAGAGGACACTTCTGACAGAGATCTGACAGGTCTGGTGATCAATTGGACATGGAAAATAAGGGACATAAGTCAAAGATGACTTGAAGAGTTCTAGCTGAGGCAACAGGGTGTATTGTAATGCCATTAGCTGAGGTATAGAATTCCATAAGGAAATGCAGATTTGAGAATGAAAATAATTGAGGATGAGGTTAGCACCTCTATTTTCAAAATGTTGAGATTATTTCAGAAGTGGATGTGGGGCTTTAGTTTCTGTAAGATAGTTATATCTGTTGAGGGGAAATCCACTGTGGAAGGATATTTAACCATTTGGTTTGCATATTATAGCCAAATCATAGATGGCCTAATTTCCTTGTCTGTTCAATTAGTTTTACTTGGTTATGTTTGTAAAGAGATCAAGCAAAAATCTATACTCTCAACATTTAAAAATGTTACTAAAAGCAGCAATGTATTTCCAATCCTGAAGGTGTCTATACAGTTTGGCAAGCATACAATATAGAGATTGGGAAAGAAACAGTAAAATTCAGGGTGGGAGTGCTGCGTGTTATAACTGAGGACAGATGTAGTTTCATGAAAATGCTTGTAGTATACATAAAGAAGGCATCACACATCCTTGAATTAATAGGAATATATATTCTAATTAATTGACAGCAAGAACTGTTGATAGAATGAAAGAACAGATCTCAAGCTCCCTAAGCAAGCACCCAGACACAGCCAAATAAATTGCTGAGACTCTGTCTTTATATAATATATGATGCAGCGTTGTAATAATCAGTCTATGTTTTCCTGTATTCCATCCATTATTTAGGATTTGAGGCTGTTTTTCACGTTTAAATTTAGCATGCATAAAAGAGAAAATCTAGAGATGGAAATTAGAACAAAAGAGAAAAATAAAAATTCAGAAAGAATGCTTTAATTCAGATAAGATGGCCACCAAATTGTATAAAGAGTCTGTGACTTTAAAAAAAAATAAAAACTATACCATAGACACTACTTCATTGTGATGCTTTTTCCAGAAAAATATGATGAGTTGTACCAGGCCATCAACATTTTCGTGTTATGTCCTGTGATCAAAATATATTGTCATACAGGGGGTTAGGACTAAAAATACAATTTTCTCTGTACTATGTTAACACATTACCTTGCTTTATTAGTAGTATCTTCAGAAAACAAACAAAAACCCTGAATGAACCATTTCAGACAATTTATCTACATACATGTTAAATCCCTAGGAAATATTCAAACAAGTCAAGTCAAAATGGTGGAGAGAAGGGATTTCCTGAAACCTGAGCACTGGTCCAGACTCTTAACTTTCATTTATAGCACTGTCTCATGAAGTAAAGGATTACTTCAGGCTGTTTGCTAACAACGTTGCTTGTGTGTTTATATTGTACTGATTTTTGCAACACAAATATTTTAATCCAGACTATTTATACAGACCCTTTATTTTAATATGCAATTGATTAGTTAGTATTGTACAAAAAGAGAGGATAATTGTAAATTGCCCAAATAGTCTATAAATAGTCCCCTTAGGAGTGCCAAAATTGCAAGCCATAATACTATGATAGTGATGGAAAGTTGAATAAACTTCTGTAAATTAAAATTTACTTCCTAATGATGTCTCTACCAAACCAATATTATCATTACCATTTACTGAGCAATTTACTTGGTGCCAGGCTCTGAGTTTATGGGGAAGGACATAAAGATAAATAAGATTCAATCTTTTCTCTCTGAAGTTAGTAGTTTAGAGAAGTTAAAAGTATTACCAGCTATCGATAACAACAATTATAAATGCTATTATATACACAGATTCACATCTGTACATAGCATGATAAGCACCCAGCACAGTGCCTGGCCCACAAGAAGTGTTCAATAAATATTAATGATTACTATCAGTAAAGGCTTCATATAAATAGAAATTTAATGGAGAGATGGTGTAGGGCAATGAACAGTGTGCAGTTCAGACTCCTGGGATTAAGTAAGAGTAACCATAGAGCATCATCTCTTTGGGTACAAAGGAAAGTGGGTGAGGGCCATGCTGGTAGGAAACAAGGGTGTAAATAAAATGATGCGAGAGTGAGAAAAATCAAGAAATGCAAAAGGAATGAAACTGGGTCAGGAGCAAAAGAAAGCTTCAGGTAAAATAAGCAGGTAACACAATTTCCCAGCAGGACGAAGGGTCTGCCATTGGAGTAGCTGTGTTCTTTTGGTTGTGCACCCAGTGAGGATGACTTTCTCAAGAGACACAGGAACAGCCCATGCTACTGCTATTATTAGGCACTGCAAGAGGGGCATGTGGAAGGAGGGTAAGGCATTCAGAACATCTGTAATGAGAATAGACCGGTATTATCAGAGCATGGCATTCATTACTTCTCTCACAACTTACCCAGAATTGCACATGTTTTAACACAACAGAAAAATTGCTCATAAATCTCTTGAATTCATAAGCATTTCAGTCCTGTTGAGGGAATTGGGAACTTGGAGTCTTTACACTACTGGACACTCAAATCGCTCCTTAAAACTCTGCTTGCAATTTTTAGCTCACTATGTAACAAAAGACACCAGATTCCTCAGGATCTAAGACAGAGGTTCCCTGCTGGGATGCAACTAATTCATCCATTAACTTTATCCTGTTGTACGTCTTCTAAACTTGCATTAAAAAAATTATCATTTGTTGGAGAATACTAGGCAAAACAGAAAAGCGTTAGGGCCTGCACCCAAGAATGAAACACCTAAGGAGTATTCTATGCTCCTTGAATGCTTTGCAAAATTTTCGTTCTATGCTCCTTGAATGCTCTGCAAAATTTTCGTATTGTGGTGCACATAGAAATGAATTCTGAATGTGAGTCAAACGGTGGGAAGACACTGGTGGCAGCTGGATCTGTTGGAAAGCTGCTCACTTATGAAAAATGCTGCAAGGAAAATTGTGAACTTCCTGCTTGGCATTCACTTTAATTCAGCAATACTTTCCTTTAAAAATGTAAAACAGCAAGAATATGGTAAATGAAGTGCATTTTTATGTGTTTATGACTTGAGAGTTTCTGCCTTGTGAAAAGGCTAAAAGACCTAAAGGCAAAGGAATCTTTCCTCTCAGAGGGGAAGTGTTGTGGAAGAAACGAAAGGTTGAGTTAGGTATTCAGCAAGATTCAGTCACTCTCAGGGGAAATGTCCTTCATTTGGGGAGACTCTGAAACTCATTCAGGCTACCAGAGTACCAGTTAGCACATGGCAGTTGTAATTCTCTAAATGGAACCCTGGTGGCCTAAAAGAATCAATGCTACCGAAGAGACAACCTTACCTACAGGGAGCAAATTAGGTGCTGGCAGAATGTCTGATTATTTTGCTATTTATATTTATAGAGTCAGGGAGTCAACAAGTATTTATTGACCTCCCAGAGGTTGCACAGCTCTCTAATAAATGTTTGGGTTCTTATTACTGGTTAGACACAGTCTCTTGCCCTCAAGGAGATTTACAATCTAATCAAGGTGATAACTATCCTTTAAAATGGACACTTGTTAATAAATACCACAAAAGGGAAGTTAGAAAGTTTGGATTGGAGATTTTATTGACACATTGAAAAATGAGATATTGATAAATCAGGAACAAACCTCTAGAAGTTGAGGTTTGAGGGTTTTTTTGTTTGTTGCTTTTTTTTTTTTTTTTTTTTTTTTTTTGTCTTTGTTTCTTGTTCTGTTTTGGTCTTAAGGGCAGAGATATAACCAATAGAAAGAAAAGAATTATTTGAAACCTTCAGAAAAGCCTGAGTTGGGAATTTTTTAGATTAAACAAAGGGAAAAAATAATATTAGCACATTATTGTCTTTTTATGGATTAAAAAGTATGGAAGGCTAAAAGATACAATATGGCCTGAGTTCCATAATGGAGAAAACAGACTTTGTGCATTTAATTGGCTGATAGAAGCTTTAAAGAAAAAAGGTACAGAGAGCAGAAAGGTGTGACACCTTTCCTCACCCATCTTAAGGGTATAGCCTACACTCTTGTGACAAAAGTCAGGCTAACAATATGTATTAGTTCATTTCCAAGCTGCTGATAAAGACATACCTGAGACTGGGTAATTTATAAAGAAAAAGAGACTTAATGGACTCACAGTTACACGTAGCTGGGGAGGCCTCACAATCATGATGAGGGAAGAACAAAGGCACGTCTTACATGGGCACAGGCAAGACTGAAAATGAGAGCCAAGTGAAAGGATAAACCCTTTATAAAACCATCAGATCACATGACACTTATTCACTACCACAAGAACAGCATGGGGGAAACCACCTCATGATTCAATTACCTCCCACCAGGTCCCTCCCACAACACATGGGAATTTTGGGAGCTACAATTCAAGATGAGATTTGGGTGGGGACACAGCCAAACCATATCACAATAATAAAGCACAGCAGATTTATTTAATCAAAGTTTTACGTAACACAGAAGACTTCAGAAATGAAAACCCAAAGACCCAAGGGAAAATTGTCCATTTTTATGCTTAGATTCAATGAAGAATGA